>NC_066619.1:104349928-104414521 GCF_025201925.1 Gopherus flavomarginatus | reverse complement strand
GGTTCCTTTATTTTTGAGTGAGCACAGCACAGATTTAAATTCATTCTTGAGTGCACACCACAAACAAAATTACATGTGAGTAATGAGAGAAGGAATAGGACATTTGAATGAGGATCATCATAGTTTCTCTGTCACCTCTAAAATGCAGCCCCCAGTTTCGGGGAATGCGTCAGTCAGTTACTAACCAGGAACAATACTGAATTCTTCTGAAAAAAACCCTAACTACCCCAAATCTATTCTGTGCTAGAGAGGAAATATTCTTATTCATGCCATCGGACCTTTAATAAAAAAAAGGCCATACTGAGTGGAGAATTCAGATTGAGCTCTTTGACAATATCACCCGTATCATAAGGAGCAGCAAATACCTATGGGGAATCCCAGCTCGCATTTCTTAAAAGAGAGGGAAACTCTGTAAATATCCCCCACGGAGGTTCTCCCACATCCTTCCAATGGTGGGCAGGAATGAGGAGGAACAGGTTGGACCCCAGCCTTCCTCACGGAAATGGCTGTAGTTCCATCTCCAGACTAAGCAGATTCTATGATTTCTGCACAGATGACAAAGGTCTCACCATTTTGCATTACCACCCATTACACTCTCTGCCCCCATCTTTTCAGTGTCAAGGATTATTTTCCAGGGCTATGGAAAATAATCCATGGGGTCGCAGGAAAGAAGGAATGATGAGTCAAGGCAGCAAACCCAACTCCACCTCAGCCCACATCACACATGCTTCCACATGAAGCAGCTGAGATGCTCACACAGAGAACTCTGTCGCTGCATGAAGCCTCTGGGGCAGGTTCTGTGGGCTTTGTAACTAACTTTCCTCAAACTATACACTACTTCTGTGCCTATGTGGGTTTGATATACAGATTTATTGAAACAGATTCTGTTCTTTCATTACCCTGTATTTACTTTGATGCCTTGGTCTTTTCTGTTAGTATTAATAGTATTCTTAAGGGCAGTTTAGGTTGGACATTAGGAAAAACTTCCAAACTGTCCAAGTGGTCAAGCATTGGAATAAATTGCCTAGGGAGGTGGTGGAATCTCCGTCATTGGAGATTTGAAAGAATAGAGTAGACAAACACCTGTCAGGGATGGTTTAGGTCGGAGTGGACAAACTATGGACCATGGGGCAATCTGGCCCAGGAGCCATTTTAAGCCAGTCTGTGAGTGGCACCAGCAGCTCAGCCCCGCTCCAGCACTCTGGCTGGGGCATTGGCCCAACGTCACACCACATGGCTCAGCCTTGCTCCAGCGGGGACACTGGGTCAGGCCTGCACCACGCAGTTCTGTCCCACTCTGGCCGAAGCACTGGGTCGGTTGATGCACCACATGGCTCTCAGAAGCCGGTATGGCCCCACTGCGGCTCCTACGTGCTCCAATGGGAGTACAGTGATGGTGCCTGCAGAGGGGCAGAATGCAGAGCTGCCTGGATGCGCCTCTGCATAGGAGCCAAAGTAGGGACATGCCACTGCTTCCGGGAGCCGCGTGAGGTAAGCGCTGCTCGGAGCCTGCACCACCTGAGCCTCTCGTCATGCCCCGATCCCGTGCCCCAGCACTGATCCCCCTCCTGCCCTCTGAACCCCTTGATCCTAGCCCAGAGCACCCTCCTACACCCCAAACCTCTCATCCCCATTCCACTCCAGAGTCTGTACTCTCAGCCAGAACCTGCACCCCTTCCTGCACCCCTGTCCCAGCCCTGATCACCCTCCCAGCCTCCAAAACCCTTGCTCCCAGCCCAGAACACCCTCCTATATCACAAACTCCTCATCCCCAGCCCCATCCCAGTGCCCACACCCCAACACCAATTTTCTGAGCATTCATGGCCCATCATACAATTTCTGTTCCCTGATGTGGCCCTTCCTAGTCTAGGTATACTTCATCCTGTCAATGCAGGAAGCTGGACTCAATGACCTCTTGAGGTCCCTTGTTGCCCTATATTTCTATGATTCTTTAAAGACTCTCTATCAAATAATTGAAGTAAAAATGTTGAATTTCTTACCAGAAAGTGCATTAGGAGCCTGGGGCTCTACCCAAATTAATATGAACAGAAAAGTTTTCAGATTTTCTGTAAGGGGATCTTCTTCTCCAATTTCAGTGAAAATAGTTTTCTTTTTGAATTAAAACGCACTTCCCTGCCATGATGGAAACTCCAACACAACAATCTGTGCTAGGGCATGTGAAAAGTGAAGTGTGACCACAGGAAGGTAAGGGAATTAAACAAACCAGAAGAATTTTCCAGTTCAAGCCAAGAGAAACACAAACATTAAAAGACAAGAGACCAGCAGTAATAGTGAACACTGAATTCGATTTAAAAAAAACTTTGAATTATTACATCCCAGTGACACACATGTTAAGAACACATGATATGACTTCTCTTCATAAGCGCTTTTTAACCACACTGTAAACCACATCCATCCATGTGGGTACCTCTGCCGAATATGGATTACTAACTGCATTGTATTTTCAGATTTGTTGGCAAGCAAGCAAAGGTTTCTTTTTTCCAGTGTCCAAGACACCAGTTTCCCTGGCATCAACATTTTAAGTGTTCTTTTAAACTACATGAAATCTGAAAAGTGCAGATGACCCAATATTTTTTGAGGGCCATAGCTACTTATGCATTAAATAACTTTAAATATACCTACGCTATTTCCCTCTCTGAAGTGAAGCAGGGTACGAAGGAAAATTATAGGTTTACAGGAGGTTTTTATGTTTTGCAGTGACCATCCAGAAAATGAACAGTTTCCCCCTGCTGGTAAGGGGATGAAATGTGGATTTACAAATAAAAGTATAGTTTAAAATGAGGCTGTACTTTTAAAAGAAGATTGCAAAAAAAAAATCATACTGTGGAAGCACCATATTTAGTGTTTCTAATTGCTTTCTGATGACATTGGCTCAGTTTTTAGGTAAAAAGCCTTGTTTCTAACTGTCAGTTCAGCCTGACCAATCTAAGAAAAGGTAAAGGGACAGGACTATTGAAACTGATAAACTGAGGCAAACGGGAAAACATCGTTTTGCAACTGAACAAAAATAATCCTGAATAAATTAAAACATACCATGTTGGGGAATCAAGCCCTGATGGAGAAGAAACGCTGGGAGAGAGAAAAACAACAACTAAGAAAGAAGATATCATGATCTCAGGGCCCAGACAAGGGAACTATTCTGATTATATGTATGTCTCAGACCATTTCATGACTTGCATCTAGATCAGTGATACTCAGACTTCAGTTCGTGAGCCGCAAGTGGCTCTTTAATGTGTCTCCTGTCGCTCTTTGCAGCACATGATGTAAAAACACTGGGTGATTTAATTCTTAACCAGTCTAAGTTATTAACCAATCAAGATGCTCTTACTATTTTATTAACCAATTAATTTATCAGCTTGCACTAAATTGTTAACTTATTTGCTCTGAAAATAATATATATTATATAAAAAAACTAACTATTTCCCTGTCATACTGTTTACATACAAATAGTACTATAGTATACTAAATGAATCAATGAATTCACACAACTGTGGCTCTTTTGGGTAATATTAACTGCTAATTTGGCTCCTGAACTACCGAGGTCTGACTATCACTGATCTAGATATAGAAGTTCTGCAACATGCAAACTGTATTCCCTTAACTGGAGAGAGAGTCTTTGCTGTGGTAACTGACAGGTTAACATGCACTACAGTGACAGTTGCAGGTAGAAGGGCTAGCGCAAGCTGACTATTACTTATTATTGGTATTACAGTTCCCCGGGGCCCTATCAGTGCCCAGGCACATTATTATGGGTGCTATACAAGCATTCAGTAAAAGTGCCAATTTTGGGTACATAGATAGTATTTTGAAGAACTATTGGTCAGTCATAGCACTTGCCTATGACAAATTTCACCCTAAATCTGGAGATTTCGTATTAAAAAGTTATTAAGAGAAATCAAACAAACACGACATTAAATGTTCAAAGAGCATAAAAACAAACTGTGTATACATTTTCACACTGATTGGCAATCTCCATTTAGGGAAAAAACAGCAATGTAAGCCCCATTGGAAATCCATTTTATCACCTCATTTGGAGCTGCTAATAGGAGTCTCTGTTCATTCCTCACAGTCAACAGCTGGCACCACTGCAGAAGCCTTTGCTTTTCTTTATCTCCAGGTTTCTCAAAGAGTTCCTCATGTGGGCCTAATCTTAGAAATATTGTTCTATGGACTATTTACCCTGCTATTCAAGATCAGGTAATACCTTCGTGGCAGGAACACCAAATGCGTACAGAGAGAAGGAGCAGTAGGAACACATTTATAAAATTTGAGCTGTCTTTAAAAGAATGTGGGAACTATCAGTTCTCTGAGGATCACCATCAAGTACGCTATACCATCACCTATTCATGAAGCTCAGTCTGGGACCTGCTGGCTTAGAGGCATATACAGGGAGGGAACCCTTAATACAAATGCCTATCCTTACTTATGGTGCAGGCTTTTTCAGTAGTGGTGCCTATCAGCAGTAGAAGATCTTTCCTACCCAAGTCCTTCTTCCTTCCTTCCTTCATTCTTGGGTGTAGTTAACACCTACAAATTGTACTGACAAAGCACAATTACAGGGAAATAATGCGAGCAAAAATAGACTGTATGAACAAGTCAAAGATTATAAACAGATTCATTCTCAACCTCCAAAAAGTACCCACTTCTCTGGTGGAACACGGCGGTCATATTC
The DNA here is from genome assembly GCF_025201925.1 of Gopherus flavomarginatus. Taxonomy (NCBI): domain Eukaryota; kingdom Metazoa; phylum Chordata; order Testudines; family Testudinidae; genus Gopherus; species Gopherus flavomarginatus. Next base: position 104,409,828 of record NC_066619.1, on the reverse strand, counting down.
CACCTGGGAGCCATACAAACTCTTCTTCAAAGTCTAACTTTTCCATTTCCTCTGTAGTTGGAGGAGAACCTCCTGACAATCATTCCATCACATTGTTTTTAAGCTGTGCTACGTGAAAGAATCTTTTAATCTACTTAAAACCCATTTGATGTCATCCATCATCTATGACTTTAGGTCTTCCTGTGGGAAAGCCAACCACAAGCAGGGGCAGCTCCAGGCCCCAGCACACCAAGCATGTGCTTGGGGTGGCAAGCCGCGGTGGGCACTCTGCCAGCGCCGTGAGGGCAGCAGGCAGGCTGCCTTCGGTGGCTTGCCTGCGGAGGGTCTGCTGGTCCTGTGGCTTCGGCAGACCTCCTGCAGGCAGCCTGCCTGCCGTGCTTGGGGTGGCAAAATGCCTAGAGCCGCCCCTGACCACAGGTATATAAAAAGGGAGGAAAACGCCACTAATACATCCTCACTTAAGCTCTCCCTTATCATCTCACTAGCAGGAAGGAGGAAATAGTTGCCCCAGCTTTCATCATAGAAATAGATGACTCGATGGCTTCTGCACAGAACACAGTCTTTTCACACAGAGCACCTGACTATCTGCATCACTTCTAGAGCTTTGTCAGACCTCCATACTGGTCCCTATCAGCGTGGTTCCATTACAGCCACCCTGCCAGGGCTGCCCCAGGCTGGAACAATGGGTACTAGGGGCGTGAAGCTTCAAGTAATAAAAGCAACAAAACCATGGTCTCATTCATATAGTGATCTGAGGGCTCTGGTAAGTCCGCTTTCTCTGCTTTGCAGAGGGTCTTTCAAAAATTTGAAGCTAAAATCTCAAATTTCTTATAGAAATGCAGGAAAACTTGGCAGACTCTAACCAATTTAATATGCACAAAAATGTTTTCATCGTTTCTTCATGTGATTGTCTTTTTTAATTTCAATGAAAATAGTTTTCTTGTTGAATTAAAACACATTTCCCTGCCGTGATGGAAATTCCAGCACAACAGTCTGGGCTCGGGCTTGAGATCCAGAAAATGTAACGTGACCACAGAAAGTGAAGGGAATAAAACAAACTAGAAGAATTTCCCTGCCCAAGCTGAGGGGAAGGGGAAAGAGAAAGAACCAGCAAAAATGATGAATACTGAATTTCATTTTTAAAAAATTATTTGAATTCTTTCATCCCAGGGACACACTTGGTAAAATATACATAATGTCACTTCTCTGCATAACCTAACTCTGACCACATTGTAAATCACAGTCATCCATGTGGGTACCTCTCATGCATGTGTTACGATACTAATTGCTCATCCTGTTTTATGAATTATTCTCAATTTTTCACTATTGTCCGCTACTTGGAGTGATCAACACGACATGACAGTCACACCTTTCCACTGGATCTATTATTCAGCTCCAGTATGTATATTAAGACCTGGAAATAACAATGAGTTAAGGTTCGATTTCCTCAGAGCATTCTATATCTTGTGGTTTCACAGAAGGAAGATACCGATGGTTTGTGTTGTATAGATTTTAAATGTGCCTTCTAAATAGGAGGAAATGGTTAAAGTTGGGAAATTTGCCAATATTTTTGGGAGGCCTAACCCTTTCCTCCCACATTTACTTCTTCCATGCCTAGAAAAATTATGAGGTTATGAATGGGAAGTGCACTGGCTGATGAACTGGAGGTCTTTTCCGTACCACTTTCGAATTATAGAAATTAATCTATGATAAAAAGCCTGTATGTATGTGGATCCAACATGAGTTAATAGGGTTGTGTATTGTCATGGGTGGTCACTTTCACACAAAAAAATAAGGAGGAAACATGGTAAAAGAACAAGAAAATAGCAAGAAAAACGGAAAGAAAAACTCCAAAACCTTCAAGAAGGAAAATCTTGTAAATAGAAAATGATCAAAGAGACATGCTCCAACCAAATACTTAAATTCAGAGACATACAGGAAAGACACAGCAGTCTACGTAGGACCCTCAACAAACTCCAGACTCAAGGTTCCACACAAAGAAAAGGATTGTATAGACATCATCATGACCTCCAGGTGTTTGCTGCATGTTTGCCTTATACTGCTCTTCTCTACTGAAATCTCATCTCGGCTCTGTACCATGCTTCACTTCCAGCAGAACAAAATGAACAAAGAGAGCTTGGAGCTTCTGCAGAAAATGAGCGGAAATTTCCCCTCACAATGCATAAATGAAAGGGCAGCTTTCAAAACCACCCAGGATGTTGTCCAACTTCCAGTGTCCCATAAGGAGAATGCCAAGGTGGCAATTCAAGAGATCCTCCAAGAGATCTTCAACATCTTTAGCAAAAACCTCACCCCAAGTGCCTGGGATGGGACATCTATAGTCAGGTTCCAAAGCAGACTTCACCAGCAAATTCAGCAGCTGGAGGCATGTTTGAGAACACAGATGGAGAAGGAATTAACCAACCCAGAAAGTGAGGACCTCCAGCACACCACTTGGAGAGTGAAAAATTACTTTCAGGGGATAGATGCTTTCCTGAAAGAAAACCAATACAGCCTGTGTGGCTGGGAGATTGTTCGTGTGGAAATACACAGATGTTTTGTACTTATTGACAAACTCACTAGAAGGCTTAGTAACTAAGGTACAGTACAGATCTTTTCCTTGGAGTAAATGAATTAAGATTACTGTCAATTATACAGCTGAACAGAGACAGCAGATATTTTATAACTCTGCTTACACAGGGCCTGATCCTCTTCCACACGATCAGTGGCCAAATAGCAACTGATTTCCATGGCAGTAGCTTCAGCCTCTTCCCATCCTCTCCTGGAAATGGATTTGCAATTACATGGATTTCTTTTTCTGCGTTTCTCCTTTTATTTAGGTTTGTGATTCTTCATAATCTCCCATAGATCAGGTGCTGTTATGCACTACATAACTGGCAGTCCATGCAATAAAGTACATATATTTCGAATCCTTAGCCACCTCACCAGTACTTTGGTCATGAAATAATGAAACTTCCCCTCCACCCGCAAGGTACTCTGACTTCTACATATGTAGTGTGTTTCTATTATGGTCATGGTTGCCATTTATTAATCTGTCCTTATCATATACCACAGCTTGAGAAGTTTCCTAGAGACATGTATAAAATATATGAACTGAGCATAAGACTTGTGAGATTATGAGGTGTGGAAAGATATTTTCATTTAAGGTACTGACATTAATGCAATGGAAAATTTAGTTTTCTCTTTGTGTTTCAACCAAATTTCATTTCATTCCAGCTAAAGATGCAGCAACTACAGAGGTTAAAACAGTTGGATGAAATTGTACCGTGCAGTGGATTCCCTCCTCTCTATTGATTCTTCCCACGGTGACTTCTAAGACTCCATGATACATGACCTTCTATTATGGAAGACACTCACTGCATAATGAAATTCCAACTGCCCATATTACAATTTACATGATAATACTCTGTTCATTTACTCAAAGTTTAAATTGCAAAATGAAGGATATTGATGCAAAAAAGTTAAAAGAAAATTAAGACAGGGTCAGACCTTAAACATTATTGACATTATGTGTTTGCTACATATTTCTGTGGTTCAACTCTTCTCTGATCCAATCTCATCTCTGAAGCGTAAAATGCAGTTTAACCACAGTATAACAGCATAACATATGTGAACTGGAAAACCTTCAGACAAAAAAGATGTGCATAGTTTCCCTCTAATGTCAAGCTTCAAGTGTCCCTGAAGGGGAATGGCAAGGTGGCAATCCAGGAAATCTTCCAACATATTTCCTGCTGCTTTTGCAAAAATCTCTCCAAAACTACCTGAGGTGAGAGTTCCATTCAGCTATTCCAACATACACTCATCAGCAAGTTGGGAAAATGGGACTCATCAGCAAGTTGGGAAAATGGGACTCTCTGACCAGGATGTAAGGACCTACAGTTTCCCAGGATGAAAGTGAAGAGATACCAATTATTTCATAAAAGACAAGCAGTTCAACCTCAGTGCTAGCAGGAGAACCCATGTGGAATTATGTAGTTTTCAAATATATGACTAACTCACAAAGAAGTTTAGAAATTTAAATACCAACATTTTTAGAAGTATTAACCGAAATCAAGTAATATTTTGTTCCTGATTTAAAATGAGATGCAGTGGAATTTTAAAAGCTGTTGTTACTATTTATTCTATCCCTGCACTGTGAAAATATTTTCAGATCGTTTTATGATATTTATAACAGGATATTTATGTTAGTCTGTTATTTATTTATTGTTCCTATTTATGTATTTATCATTGATATTTGTTACTTATAAATAAATTATTAGTTTATATAAAATGGCAACCTATAGTAGTAATGATTTGAATTAAATACCTATTGAATCAAAAAGAAAGAAAAAGAGAATTAAAAAACCCTGTAATTGTTCAGCCTTAAAACCCCAATTCCAGAAAGTGCTTATGCATGTGACTAGGCTGACCAGATAGCAAGTGTCAAAAATGGGGACAGGAGGGGGGGATAATAGGTGCCTATGTGAGAAAAAGACCCAAAAATCTGGACTGTCCCTATAAAATCAGGACATCTGGTCACCCTATATTTTACTAACTTAACGTATGTGAGCCATCCCACTGATGTTAGTGCTTCCAGTTAGGATTGTGCTTAAATACATTGATGAGTCCCAGTTTGCAGTCATTCCGTATTAAAAATAACACTGGTCTACAATTTTTTAGAAGTCGTCTGCTTCAGAGATAAAATGTGATATTTATTATGTATTTTGATGTGCTGAATTCAAATATGACAATTAAAACAACTGATTGGCTACTGTTTCTAAGATATTTACGTTTTTACATTTTATGTCTATGTATATTGTGTAGATAGTGGAGTTTTAATCATAAATTGTAAACCTAGGTCTTTTCCTGTGTTTATGGTTGCTTTACATGATAATATTTCACCTGTCCTGTTTATGTAACACTTTAAGAATCAGCAAAAGGGTTATATACATAAAATGTATTATGAAACAAAAGGCAAAAACTATTATGTACATAGTTTAGTCCTATTCAGTGTCTACTCGGCGCTTCTTGGCTTCTCTCTTGTATTCATTAAATGCAGCATCTCTTGTCACTGTCCAGCAACAGTCTGCAAGCATTGATGGGCTCCATTTGCCCTGATAGCCTGCCAGGAGATTCCACTGCTGTAGTCTGGAGCCCAACAGCTCTGCCTTACTCTTGGGTAGTTCCAAATCCCTGACAAGGTCATTCAGTTCACCTTGTGTTATGAGGTGTGTTTCAGAGGAGGAGGATGGGAGAAAATGTGGGTCCTGTGACATTGATGGTTCAGGACCAGAAGTTTCATCCTCTTCCTCTTCCTCGTCTGACTCAAGTGAGAATGATTCTGGTGCATCTGGACCGGCAGTCCTTCTCCGTGGAGTACTAGGCGTATAGCTGATGGAACGTTTGGATAATGCACAGTCCACTTTTTCTTCTTTGACACACCTTTCCCAACTGGAGGCACCATGCAGAAGTAACAATTGCTGGTATGATCTGTTGGCTCTCTCCAAATCATTGGCACTGCAAAAGGCATAGATTTCCTTTTCCTGTTCAACCACTGGTGAAGATTTGTTGCACAAGTGTGGCAGCATATGTGTGGGGCCCACCTCTTGTCCTGATCTCCAAGTTTGCAGCCAAAAGAAAGGTGATAGGCTTTCTTAACCATAGTGGTTATACTGCACTTTTGTGATGCAAAAGTCACTTCACCACAAACATAGCAGAAGTTATCTGCACTGTTCACACAAGTACGAGGCATCTCTGCTCACTTTGGCTAAACAGAAATGTGTCCCCTTGAAAAATCAAACACTGACAAAGAAGAGAGCACGACACTGTATGATTTCTAGAGCTGATATAGGGCAATTTGTTCAGCAGAGTGATGTAAGTTTCGTTACGATTGCATCATCCATGACTTCTAGGAATAACAGGATGCAATTCATATCATGTATGACGCAATACCAGCTTCAGATTGCATCATTCATTTTTTTGCCTCAAAAGCAAGTACTGTCCAAACCCAGTCATAGATTTACTCATAGATCCAGTCAAAGATGTATTTTAGTCATTTCTGGTTTAAATTGAGATCCCTTCCCTTTATAACTCACTTATCCTCCGCCATTGCAATGCATCACTTATATGCACAAAAGCAGAGCCTTCTCTCCCAGCTTAGATAACCTGGCCATGGCCAGTTCATTCCCTTCCTTCCTCTTGCCCACATGTCCTGTGGGTCTTCCCCCAGTGATTTCTTTTAGAATCTTTTGTTTTTGTCATCTGTCTCTTTCTCAACCTTCAGCAACTTTCCATTCCTAACCCCACACTCCTTAACACCAACTTGGCCAAACTGGTTCCCTACTTAGCATAAGTATGCTGTCATTAGAACATAGTTTTAAAGTTAAATACTCCACATTCATTGTCCTTAGCCTAGGGAGTACCTCCTGTAGGTCCTGTCCAACATGATGGATCTACATAGAAAGAGTATTCTCATGATAAGGAAATTTCATATCAACAACTTCTTAATATCAACTAGAATTCATGTCTTACAGATAGACCCTCTCCTCATCCCCCCAACACAAACACATCAAACTATATGAATCAGGCAAGTCACACTCAGTTTTCTGACCAACTGGTGCCACCCCTCCACAGCCTCCAAATCAAGCTTGTGCACTTCTTGACACCAACAACCAGTTTTGTCTACAGAATCCATTAAACTATTAGTTATATAACATGAATAATGACTAAAAATTACCCTAAATTCAACATTTCAGATATTGGTAATAAAGCTGCTGGTTGCATCAATTCTAGTGAGGATCCACCTATATACCAAGTTTTGTGTAGGCAGACAGTATTTCTGAAGAGCTATCCATCAACAGTAGCGCTCCCAACAACATATTTCACCTACAAGCTTAAACATTTGAGACTTATTAAAGTATTATAAAAAATATTTGGCCTTCTGTAAACATTTTCAGAAATATTTGTACATGTTAGCTTTTGTTAGAAAAGAACACTTGTGTCAAGAAGAAATATAACAGGTATTCTGTAAATACACATTTTAAAGAGAAATCTCTCAAGAAAAATTCTTGAAAGCAGTTTTGAATTTGAAATCAACCAGCCCGGGAACAAGCACAATAGCATTGACTCAGGTGAAACATCATACAGAACAAGTAGCAAATTATGAATAGCAAATACTCAGACAGAAAAGATATGGTGAGGAAGTCTTAAGTAAACAGAGTGGAATGTGTTCCCATAAAGCATTTGTCAAATCATTTTCAATAAATACATCAGCAAAATCTGACTTTATTTACAGATTATTTGCAAATTGGAAAAGAGGATGAACTAATCTTTTATTACACATTCAGATTAATCTGGTTGACACAAAGGAAAAATAGTCCAATAACATTTCCTGCTATTTTCACTGAAATTTAAATATATAGTATTTCATCAAATTCTAGTAAATACTTCACCCAGCTGAGACTGCATCTAACTTTTTTCAGAAAGCAGGCTAATTGCTCATGCAAATATGCTGAAAGGCCATGTGCCACTGCTTCATTACTTTTGTTGTTAAGATTCAGATTTTTAAATTTCTCTCTCTCATTAATATTCATATGCTTCAACTTGCCAGGAAATGTACACACAGAACTCCCACTGGAGTCAATCAGAGATGGGGTACAGAGCCTATATTAATATTGGGTCCCATATACGTATATTTATGTACAATAAACTGATTCTTTAAAGTGACACTTCCAAATAGTTTAGGGACAAACTCCAGATTACAATTAAAGAAAGCGTTTGAGGTGATGGGGCAGGGAGAAGTAAAAGAAATAACTTAAACAGAAATATGTATATGTTTTCTTCCTTTCCATTTTTTAAATTAATCTGAAAAACTCCATTTCAATTTTTGGGTTGAAAACCACTCCACTTCACTGATGGAAACTCCAACACGCTAGTGCTATGCCTAGTGCTATGGAAAAACAGAAAGTGAAACTGGCTACAGGCTGCAAACTTCCTTCATCAGATTACTTGAATTGCAATGTCCAAGCTTGAATGGTGAAAAGTTAATCGCGTCTGAAAGTGACATTCATTTATGTCAGTCTCTCTAGCACATTTATTACCACCCACATAATCTTTTTTGACAACTCCATTCCATGTCACTACACTACATCACTGGGAACTACTCAGAAGTGCCCGAGAAGATAACATGTTCACACTCTTCAACTGTACCTGTTCCTCAGGCTTTTCACAGCTGGTATTGGGTTCTTAAGTAAACCTCCCAGTTTCTCAGTGCCCTCTGTCCATCCTCTGGTATTCCCTTCACACATGGTTTCTCCTCTTTCATATTTCAAATGGCCAGGAAATTGCAAGAGATTAATAGAGAATTGTCTGGGCCCCAATCTCCCACAGGAATTCTTTTCATGCTAATCAAATTTTAAGAGGTCCCTATAGTATTATTCCCTCTCAAAGGCTGGAAGGAAGGAATGAGACAGCTAGAGTATAGCAGGATTTTCTGATTTTCTGTGTGACACAAGAGAGGGAAAGTTTCCCATCTGCTGGCAAAGTGAAGGAACAGCAGCTTTACACATCACTTCATTGCTGCTATCTGCAGAGTCCAGCAAAAAGAACCTCTGCAATAGTTTCCCCCCATCTGCCAAAATTAATTATCAGTTAAAAGCATGGATAGTCTTGCTGATGTAACAGACATTCAGACCTGCCTAGCAGTGCTAACTACAGAAACTTGGGAGTAGACAGACAGGTCCCTACTCTTACCAGTAACTGGATGACATTGTTAATCATACTCTTTTTATCCTTTAAATATTCTTTATCTAAGAGGGCAGGGGGGACCTAAGGAAAGACATGTAGGGATTCTTTAATATTAAAAAAGATAATGACTGTGGTTTGGTTCTTCTAATGACTTGTTCGCTTCCACTAAATAAAAAGAAGGAAACTGAAAGTAAAAACCTCAAGCAGAAAAAAATCTTGAAAAGTAGAAAGTGATGAGAGAAAAACCTTTTCCTACAGAATACTTAAATTCAGAGACGGGTTGAAAACACAAAAGTTTCTCAATGTCACCTCTAAACTGCAGCTCCCCATTTGGTGGAATGTCAGTCAGTTACTTCCCAGGAAAAATACCAAATTCTTCTGAAAAAGTCTAACAACCCCAAACCTATTCAGTGCTGGGGGAAACTTATTTCCCTTCATTCCATCAGACCTTTAATAAAAAACGGGGAATGCTGAAGGCAGCGTTCAGCTGAGCTCTTTGGCAATACCACCTGAATCATAAGGCGCTGCCATACGTGTGGGAAATCCCAGCTCGCACTTCTTAAAAGTGAGGAAAAATTTGTAAATATCTCCCTCTGAGATTCTCCCACAGCCTTCCACTCAAACTCTAAATTATGACTACAGAAAGAAATTGAGGTGATGGGGGAGGAAGACGTAAAAGAAGTGACGTGAACAGAAATATGTTTATATTTTTTTCTATTCCTTTTTTAAAATTAATATGAAAAAATTCCTTTTCAATTTTTGGGTTGAAAACCATTCCCCTTCACTGATGGAAACTCCAACATGACAGCTTAGTGCTATGGTATGAAAAACAGAAAATGACACTTGCCACAGGATGCACTTTCATTCATCAGACCACTTGAATTTCAATGTCCAAGCTCAGTGAAATGCACATTGAAAAAAAAGAATAAAGCTTGAATGGTGAAAACTCAAACACACATCTTTTCAGTTATCAGTTTCTTAAATAAACCTCCCAGTTTTTCAGTGCCCTCTGTCCATCCGCTAGTATTCTCTACACACATGGTTTTTCCTCTCTCATAAGAGAGATAGTCTTGCTGATGTAACTTACTGATGTTACACACATTCAGATCTGCCTATCCCTACAAACTGCAGGTACTTGGGAGTAGACAGACAGGTCCCTACTCTAACCTGTATTTGGATGACACTGTTAACCATCACTCTTCTTACTCTTTACATTTTCTGTATCTAAGAGCACTTGGGAGGACCTAAGGAAAGAAATATAGGAATTCCTTAATACTAAAAAAGTAATGACTGTGTTTTTTTTGTTCTAATGACTTGTTCACTTCCATTAAATAAAAAGAAGGAAACTGAAAGTAAAAACCTCAAGCGGGAAAAACCTTGAAAAGTAGAAAGTGATGAAAGAAATTTCTTTTCCTAAAGAATACTTAAAATCCTACTTAAATTCAGAGACATGGGTCAAAAACACAGACGTTTACGAAAGACTTTGAACAGGCAACAGTTGCTCAAGTTCTACACAAAGACAGAGAATCTAAGACATCATCATGATCAGCAGGACTTTGCTGCAATTTTGCCTCATGCTGCTCTTCTCCAGTAAAATCTCATGTCTGGACTGTAACAGGATTTATGTTCTACAAACCAGAATGAACAGAGAGAGTTTAGAGCATCTGGAGAAAATGGGTGGAAACTTTCCCTTCCAATGTCTAAATGAAAAGACAGTTTTCCAGCCTAGAGATATCCTCAAGATCCGACTGTCCCAGCAAGAGAATGCCAAGGAAGCCATGCTGCAGATCCTCCAAGAACTCTTCCATATCTTCAACAACAATCTCACCCAAGCTGCCTGGAATGAGACATCCATAAAGGAATTCCAGAATGGACTTCACCAGCAGATTGAGAACCTGGAGACGTGTTTGAGTGCTGAGATGGAAAAGGAAATAAGCTACCCAGGAAATGAGAACCTCTTGCTCACCAGCCTCAGACTGAAGAGATACTTCCAGACAATCAATGATTTCCTGAAAGAAAAGCAATACAGCCAGTGTGCCTGGGAGATTATCCGTGCAGAAATATCCAGATGTTTCCTCATGCTCAACATACTCACAAAGAGACTTCAAAATTAAGGTACCATATTTTCATTTTTCCTAGAAAACTCAGCTAATATTATTTGACTAAAACAGCTGGAGAGAGATGGGTGAATAGGTTTATAACTCCTAATATGTAGGGCCCAATCTTTCTCCCATCATAATTTTATGCATAAAGCTATTTCAAAAATATGTTCAAAACTTTTTAGAGTAGCATATAATTTAGTGCTTCTCTACCACACACAATATTCTATATGAAAAATATACAAATATATCATAACTGTTAACTAACTAAAATATCATTAAGTAATAACTAACCATACCAAATATAATTTTGCCCAGTAAGTGTCTAAGTTGGGGAAAAGAACAGTGAGAAGCCCCCTTTCAACAACTACCTCATTAGACAACATTCCATTCAGGACCCAAGAAAACGGAGGGTCTGTGCTCACACACTTCTATCCCATCATCCAATTCTGCACGTGGGGATGGCCGAAGGTTCTTATTCTGCTTTTCTTTGTTTTGTTTACCCCTAAATTCAACAGTCTTGTAACAACAAATTGTGACAAGATGATAAGTGCAGTAAGGCTCAGGATTTATGAGTTGACATCTGGTTAGACAAAGATGGCCTATATTTGGCATTTGAAACTCTCCATGTTTGAACCATTCCCCTTTTTCATTCCAGCACATGCTGCTTCAAGTAATGATGTTATGAAAACAGCTGAATGAAACTGCACCTTCGCTGGAGTCCTTCATCTCTAAATTGATTCTACAAGCAGCACCTTTCGACACTCTTATCAGTCCATCTTGAATTAAGCAAACTGTCAAACTTCAACTGCACTATTTATATGCTACTTGCCATTACCGGACTGATTTATTCACATGCGAAACTGTAAAACAGAAGATTTTGCTGGAAACATCGTATTTAAACCAAAGGAGAAAAACCTTACTATTTCTTCATCGCTGATATTACGCATTTGCTCCAATTTCCCTTGGGCTGCTTTTAAAAATGAAATCTTACTTCCTAACTGTAACAGGCTTTGCTTCAGCATAACAAATGTGAACCAGGACATTTTCCAAACAACATGGAAGGATAATTTTCCAGCAACAGCAGAACGAAGAAAGAGACTTCACATGGCCCCAAAAGTTTCTCAAACCCAGAGAAATCCAGAAAGAGACTTCCATAGTGGCCATCCAGGAGATTCTTCAACAAATTTCCTACATCTCATGCTAAATACCCTCACAAGCTGCCTGGAACGACAGTCACATATAAAGATCCTGACATGGACTTATAAGCAAGTGAAACTTCTGGAGGTGTATTTTGCTGCAAGGATAAAAAGAAACAAGAATATCCCAGTTTCTAGGCATTCTTAAATTTTAAACTAGTGCAATTTCCTGCACTGTGAAAATAGTTTCATATCATTTCACTGGATTTGTAAGAGTGTTTTATGTTGGTCCATTTATATTTATTCAAAATATTAATGTATTTCTATTATTTATTTTTTCAGAGATTTAATAATATTTATAAATAAATATTTATTTATACAAAATAGTAACCTACAGAAACAGTGATTTGTATTAATTAGATATTTTAAAAAAAAGAAAGACCCAAGAAAACTTTTCTCTTGTTACCTTAAGACTCCAGTTCAGCAAAGGACTTGTAAACATTTGCTTAACTTTTAAGTACACAAGATTCCCTTTGACATAAATGGTTAAACGTGGGAACATGCTAAAGTGCATTGTGAACATGAACTCTGATTCAGCATAAGAAAAAAAAGCTATGGTAATTAGTTATACCGCTCCAACAGACCACACACCACAACCTCAACTCTGCAGTTATTGTGTTTCTGTCTGTTACTAGATTATTTTTCCTCACAACATTTGTAGTTCCGGGTGTTTGGAGCAGTAGCACATTCTGATTAAATTAAAGGAGTGATGGAGAGGCTGGCATTCCAAGAGGAAGACTTCAGGCTGTCGTGGTACAAAGTTGCTTGTCCCCTCACACCTCTAATGAGATGTGTGTGAACTGGCTCCCCATCAATCAGGTTTCCATGTGTGCAGACTCCGTATCCCCCCTCCCCTCCACCAAGGAGGCTTGTGTGGGCCTAATTGTCCCCTTCCACCAGTCAGATTTGGGTACACTTGGCTCATAAACAGCATCAAGCTTGTACATACCCAACCTCTCCTGTCATTCAGGCTTGTAAGCACCTGGTGCTGCTTCCCTTTCCTCTCTCCCTGGCACTCCCAAAACAAGCATGTGTGCTTATGGACTGCATGCTGCACCAACAACCAGCAGCTGTATGTGCGTAGTGCATCAAAATTTCAGTTGTGCTGAGAATAATGACTAAAAATTACCCTAAACCCAATAGTTAAAAATTACCTGAAAGCAAAGCAAAACAGAAGAAAACAAACAAAAACAAAAAACATCCATTGGACCAAATCTTGTAAGAGTCTATCTCAGGGGTAGGCAACCTATGGCATGCGTGCCGAAGGCAGCACACAAGTTGATTTTCGGTGGCACTCACACTGCCCAGGTCCTGGCCACTGGTCCGAGGGGATCTGCATTTTAATTTAATTTTAAATGAAGCTTCTTAAACATTTTTAAAACCTTATTTACTTTACATACAACAATACTTTAGTTATATATTATAGACTTATAGAAAGAGACCTTCTAAAAATGTTAAAACGTATTACTGGCACATGAAACCTTAAATTAGAGTGAATAAATGAAGACTCGGCACACCACTTCTGAAAAGTTGCCAACTCCTGGTCTAGCTCTTTCCCACGTTTTAGTATGTAGACAGTATTTCTGAAGAGCTATTAGGTCAGTTCTAGCACTGTCTAGGATTCATTTAAGCCAGACCCCAAACCTGGAGATTTCTTATTTAAAAGAAGTCAAACAACCACTACATTAAATGTTCAAATAGTAAAAAAAATGAATGGTGTGTGTATTTTTACACTGATTGGCAACCTGCCTTTGGAGAAAAAACAAGAATGTATGTCCCATTTTAAATCCCTTTTGTAACATAAACCAAACTATGCGGTCTCTAGGAGACTGTAAATTCTTCACAGTCAACATTTACAGTCAACAGATGGCAGCATTGCAGAAGCTTTTGCCCTCTGTTCTCTTTATCTGAGGGTTTCTCAAAGATTTCATTATGTGGACCTAATCTTACCAAAATTGTTCTAATGATCATTTCTCCTCCCATTCAAGATCAGGTAACATTTTTTTGGCAGGTACACCAAATGCTTACAAAGAAAGGTAGTACTAGAAACACATTTATATAATTTTAGCTGTCTTTAAAGGAACATGGGATCTGCCAGTTCTCTGAAGACCACCACCCAGTACTCCATGTACTACCACTGATTCATGAAACTCGTTTTGGTACCTGCTGATTTAAAGGCATGTACAAGGAGTTAACTATGAAAACAAATGCCTATCCTTCCTTATGGTGCAATTTTTTTCCAATACCTGTAGCCATCAGCTGTCGAAATTCTTCCCTGCCCAAATCTTCCTCCCTTCATTCATTCCTTCATGTAGCTGGAGCCTACAGGTTATATTGACAAAACACAATTATATGAAAATAATGAAAGCAAAAATAGACTGTATGAAAAAGTCAAGGGTGACAAAATCACCACCTCCAAAATGTATCCCTCCCTCTGCAGTGGAACTTGGCAGTCATATAGCACCTGGGAACCATACAAACTCTTGAAACTATAGGTACTTCATTACCCGTAGAGTACAGAGGGTAATTTCCTCACATTCATCCCATCATACTGTTTATAAGCTGTGCTATGTGGAAGAATCAAATCATCTATTGATGAAGCCATTTGATGACATGTATCATCTAAGATTTCAGGCCTTCTCGTGGGAAAACCAACCACGGGGGGATAAAAAGGGAGGAAATGATTCCAATACATCCTGACTTAAGCTCACTTTTATTCTTCCACTGGCAGGCAGGAGGGGATACTAGCAGGTGTGTCCCCAGCCTTCATCATATAAACAGATGAGTCTGTGGCTTCTACACAGAACACAAGGTCTTTTCATACAGAGCTACTGACTCTCTGCATCAGTTGTTGGGACCAGTCAGAGCCCCATTCCGGTCCCTGTCAGCGTGGTTCCATTACAGTCATACAACCAGGGCTTCCTTCAGGCTGCAGTTGCCTCAGACATGCCCCTTAAGTGTCATTTCAGTGCAGCTGACATGGCGAGAGGCACCCACCAGACCTGTACTAGCACTGCCCCACCCCAATGCACATCTGCTCACTCCAGGCTTTGCACATGGATCATAACTGTATGGAGAAACACCCCAAGAGGGAACTGTGTGCAAAAGCATCTGACTCCACAGCACCTCATCTCACCCGACACACACTTCCATGTGGCACAAGTAAGAGTCATAAGCAGGGGGCTCTATCCCTGCATGGATCCTCTGCAGCAGGCTCTGAGGCCCTTGTAACCAACTTTTCTCAAATAATAGAGTAGTTGTTTGCCTACTTGCTGAAGGGGAGATGGAAGTTGGGGTGTCGAGCAGCTTCAAGTAATATTAGCAAGTGAATGCATGGTCTCCATTATATACAGGGGTTATGGTGCTGTTCAATGGCTTTTAGCAGCCACACAATAACAATTATTCCGGTGCCCCTAAATTGCTGTTACCATACAGATTTACTGAAAAAGATTATTTCTCCCATCCCCCCATTACCCTGTGATTACTTTGTTACTCTATACTCTCCTAGTATTCACATGACTTATTTCCTTCTCGCCTCAACATCTTCCTCTGGACTTCACCCTGGTGTGGAACACATATCCCCAACACCCACGGAAAGTAATGGGAGAATGGAGAGTGTAGCCCATGGCAATCTGGGGGCTCTGGTAAGTCTGCTTTCCCTGCTTTACAGAAACTTTTATGTAGCTGATACAAACATCTGAAATTTCTTATAAAAGTGCAGGAGACTTGGGAGACTAACCAAATTAATATGCACAAAAATCTTTTCATGGTTTATTCATGTGATTCTTCCTTTCTAATTTCAGTGAAAAGAGTTTTCTTTTTGGATGAAAACAAACTTTCCTGACATGATGGAAAAATCCAGCAAAACAGTCTTTGCTAGGGGAAGAGTACCAGAAAATGAAATGTGACCACAGGAAACAAAGAGTTTTAAACAAAGCAGAAGAGTTTCCCTGCCCATGCCAAGGGGAAAGCAAAAGTCAAAAGAGAAGGAACCAGCAAAAATAGTGAACACTGATTGTGATTTTTAAAAAATTCTTTAATTAGTTCAAACCAGGGACATGCCTGTTAAAAATACCCAGCATGGCTTCTCTTCGTAACCTCCTTCCGGCCACACTGTAAATCACAGTCATCCATGTGGGTACCTCTCTAGTAT
This sequence comes from Gopherus flavomarginatus, assembly GCF_025201925.1. Taxonomy (NCBI): domain Eukaryota; kingdom Metazoa; phylum Chordata; order Testudines; family Testudinidae; genus Gopherus; species Gopherus flavomarginatus. The sequence continues at coordinate 104,393,632 of NC_066619.1, read as the reverse complement.
GTGTAACTAATTGCTCATCCTGTTTTATGAATTACCTCCATTTTTCACCACCGTCAGCTACTCAGAGTGACCAATAGGAAATAAGGTTCACACCGTCTAACTGCATCTATTCCTCAGCTACAGTATATATATATATATATATATATTCAGATATGGAAGTAAACAAAATATGAAAAAATCTTCCATTCTCACAGAGCACACTCTCCGTCTCCTTTGTTTTCCTAGAAGGAAGATACCGATATTTTCTGGTGTCTCCATACTAAGTGTGCTTTCCAAGTTCCATGGTTGAAGTTGAAATTTACCAATATTTTTGGGCGGCCTAACATAGGTGCTGCCACATCCCCTGGCTTGAAGTGGTTTCCTACATATTCAGGGTTTACAGTTTGGTTCAATGGCTCTCAACAGCCCCACTATACAAATTGTTCCAGCTCCCCGAGGCCTAACCGTTTCCTCCTATTTCCTCTCTATACCTCAAAACTTTAAATAGACCTCAACTATTTTTTCCATCAAATGAAAGAGGTTATGAATGGGAAGTGTAGGGTTAGATGAACTGGGGGTCTTCTCTCTACCCCTTCTGAAGTGTGGATGATCTTATTAAATTACATCTTTAAGTTAATGTATCATGAATAGCCTGTATGCATGTGGATCCACCATGAGTTAAAGGGGTTGTATATGGTCATTTGTGGTCACTTTCACTAAAATACAAAAAGGAGGAAGCGTGGTAAAAGAACTAGAAAGCAGTGAATTAAACAGAAAGAAAAAGACTGAAGCCTCCAGGAGGAAAAAACCTTAAAAACAGAAAATGATGAAACAAAAATTCTGCAGACAAATATTTAAATTCAGAGACATGAAGGAAAGACACAGCAGTCTACATAGGACCCTCAACAAACTCCAGGCTCAAGGTTCCACACAAAGAAAAGGACTGTACAGGCATCATCATGACCACCAGGTGTTTGCTGCACGTTTGCCTTATGCTGCTCTTCTCTACTGAAATCTCATCTCGGCTCTGTACCATGCTTCACTTCCAGCAGAACAAAGTGAACAAAGAAAGCTTGGAGCTTCTGCAGAAAATGAGCGGAAATTTCCCCTCACAATGCATAAACGAAAGGGCAGCTTTCAGACCCACCCAGGATGTTGTCCAGCTTCCAGTGTCCCAGAAGGAGAATGCCAAGGTGGCAATTCAAGAGATCCTCCAAGAGATCTTCAACATCTTTAGCAAAAACCTCACCCAGAGTGCCTGGGATGGGACTTCTATAGTCAGGTTCCAAAATGGACTTTATCTACAAATTCAGCGGCTGGAGGCATGTTTGAGAGCACATATGGAGAAGGGCTTTACCAACTCAGAAAGTGAGGACCTCCAGCTCACCAGTCGGAGAGTGAAACAATACTTTCAGGGGATAGATGTTTTCCTGAAAGAAAACCAATACAGCCTGTGTGCCTGGGAGATCATTCGCACGGAAATACCCAGATGTTTTGTACTAGTTGACAAACTCACTAGAAGGCTTAATAACTAAGGTACAGTCAAAACTTTTCCCTAGAGTAAATGAATTAACATTAGTGTAATTTATACAGCTGAACAGAGCTAGCGGATATTTTATCTTTTTGCTTATATAGGCCTGATCATTCTTCTACAGCAGGGGTTGGCAACCTTTCTGAAGTGCTGTGCCAAGTCTTCATTTATTCACTCTAATTTAAGGTTTCACATGCCAGTAATACATTTCAACATTTTTAGAAGGTCTCTTTCTATAAGTCTATAATATATCACTAAACTATTGTTGTATGTAAAGTAAATAAGGTTTTTAAAAAATTTAAGAAGCTTCATTTAAAATTAAATTAAAATGCAGAGCCCTCCAGACCAGTGGCTAGGACCCGGGCAGTGTGAGTGCTATTGAAAATCAGCTCGCGTGCCGCATTCGGCACGCATGCCATAGGTTGCCTACCCCTGTTCTACAGGATAAATGGCCAAATACCAACTGATTTCCATGGCAGAAGTTTGAGGCTCTTCCCGTCCTGTGCTGGAAATGGATTTGCAATTACATGGATTTATTTTTCTGCGTTTCTACTATTATTTATTTTTGCACATCTTCATAATCTCTCACATATCAGTACTGTTGTGCAGTAGGTAATTGGCAGACCTTGCAACAAAGTATATATATGTGGAATCCTTAGGCACCTCACCAGCACTTTTCGGCGTGGGAGGGAGGGAAGTATCATTATCTGATGACCAAAGTATTCTGACTTCGACAGATATAGTGTGTTTCTGCGATTATCATCATTGCTATTAATTAAGCTGTCCTCATGAGAACTATTTCTAGTATTCCAAGGTTTGAGAAGCTTCCTAGAGACTTTAAAAAAATATGAACATACTAAAAGACCTGCAAGCTTACATGTGGAAAGATATTTTCATTTAATTAATTGAGATCAATTCTATGAAAATTATATTTTGTCCCTTTGTGTTTCAACTATTTCCAATTTCATTTCAGCTCCGGATCCTGCAACTACTGAGGTTAAACCAGAAGGATGCAGTGCAATCCCTCCTCTCTGCTGATTCTTCCCACAGTGACTTCTAACACTCCATAACGCTTGATGTATTATGCAATACATTCACTCTATTATGAAATTCCAGCTGCACAAACTACATTTTATGTGATAATTTTCTGTTCATTTACTGTGTTTAAAATGCTTAGAATTAAGGATACTGATGCAAAAAAGCTTCAAGACAATTAAGAATTTTAAAAGAAAGGGTTAGACCTTAAACATTGTTGACATTAAGTGTTTGCTATATATTTCTATGGTTCATCTCTTCTCTGATTAAATTTCACCTTTGAACTGTAACATGCAGTACAACCACAGTATAACAGCATAACTCAGAGAGTGGTGAAACACTGGAATGGGTTACCTAGGGAGGTGGTGGAATCTCCTTCCTTAGAGGTTCTTAAGGTCAGGCTTGACAAAGCCCTGGCTGGGATGATTTAGTTGGGAATTGCTCCTGCTTTGAGCAGGGGGTTGGACTAGATGACCTCCTGAGGTCCCTTCCAACTCTGATATTCTATGATTCTATGTGAACTGGAACAGCTTCCAAACAAAGAGGTGTGGATAATTTTCCTATAATGTCAGAACAAAGAGAGCGATTTTAGGTGGCAGCAAGAGGTTCTCAAGTTCTGAGAGTCCCTGTAGGAAAATGCCCAGGTGACAATCCAGGAAATCTTCCAACACATTTCCTGCTGCTTTTGCAAAATCTCTCCCAAGCCACCTCAGGCGGAAGTTCCATTCAGAGGGTCCAACATAGACTCATCAGCCAGCTGGTCATCTGGAGACATGCTTGGTTGCAATGGTGGAAAGTGGGACTCTTACCAGGAAGGAAGAAAGGACTTTCAGCTCACCAGGATGAAAGTGAAGAGATACTAATTATTTCCTCTAGCAGAGAAGCAGTTCAGCATCAGTGCCGGCAAGAGAATCCAAGTGGAATTAAACAGTTTTCAACCACAGGACAAACTCACAAAGAAATTGAGAAATTAAAATAAAATTTTTAGAAGTACTAACCAAAATCAATTAACATTTTATACACAATTTAAAATGAGATGCAATGGAATTTTAAAAGCTGTTTCTACTATTTATTCTATTTGTGTATTGTTTAAATATTTTCAGAACATTTTACGATATTTGTAACAGGATATTTATGTCAGTCTATTATTTATTGCTCTTATTTATATTTTATCATAGATAAATTTGAATAAATTATTATTTTATACAAAACGGCAACATATAGTGGTAGTGATTTATATCAAATACCCATTTTAAAAAAATCCAACAAAACTCTCTATTCTTGTTCAGCCTTAAAACCCCAGGTCCAGAAAGCACTTATGCACACGACTTATGGTATATGACCTATCCCTCTGATGTTCGTACTTCAAGTTGGAACTATAATTAGATACACTGATGAATCAGTGTGCAAGTTCACTGTACTTCTATATTTTAAAAAGTAGCTATGGAGTGAAAATTAGTCTTTCCACTGGAACAAACCATGCACCAGACCTGACCTCTGCCTCTTTTTCCTCTGCTACTTTTTCCTTGGTTATTTTCCCCTACCAAATAACTTCTTGTTGTGGATGTTTGGTTTAGTAGATGTGTTGGAAGAGGCTAAACTACTGGGTGGAGGGAGAGAGGGCACCAACCACAAACAGTATGCACCCTCAAAAACACACCAGTTAAGTTAGCATTTAATTAGCTTGTTCATAACTCCATCAATCGGGTTTGTGTGCATTCACATACCACCTCCACACAATACATTTACAAGCACCGCCCCCGCCCATTAAGTATGAGCCTCCATGAATGCTTCTCATTTGTGTATCCTCCACACACATTTGGTTCCTTTATTTTTGAGTGAGCACAGCACAGATTAAATTCATTCTTGAGTGCACACCACAAACAAAATTACATGTGAGTAATGAGAGAAGGAATAGGACATTTGAATGAGGATCATCATAGTTTCTCTGTCACCTCTAAAATGCAGCCCCCAGTTTCGGGGAATGCGTCAGTCAGTTACTAACCAGGAACAATACTGAATTCTTCTGAAAAACCCTAACTACCCCAAATCTATTCTGTGCTAGAGAGGAACTATTCTTATTCATGCCATCGGACCTTTAATAAAAAAAAGGGCCATACTGAGTGGAGAATTCAGATGAGCTCTTTGACAATATCACCCGTATCATAAGGAGCAGCAAATACCTATGGGGAATCCCAGCTCGCATTTCTTAAAAGAGAGGGAAACTCTGTAAATATCCCCCACGGAGGTTCTCCCACATCCTTCCAATGGTGGGCAGGAATGAGGAGGAACAGGTTGGACCCCAGCCTTCCTCACGGAAATGGCTGTAGTTCCATCTCCAGACTAAGCAGATTCTATGATTTCTGCACAGATGACAAAGGTCTCACCATTTTGCATTACCACCCATTACACTCTCTGCCCCCATCTTTTCAGTGTCAAGGAGTATTTTCCAGGGCTATGGAAAATAATCCATGGGGTCGCAGGAAAGAAGGAATGATGAGTCAAGGCAGCAAACCCAACTCCACCTCAGCCCACATCACACATGCTTCCACATGAAGCAGCTGAGATGCTCACACAGAGAACTCTGTCGCTGCATGAAGCCTCTGGGGCAGGTTCTGTGGGCTTTGTAACTAACTTTCCTCAAACTATACACTACTTCTGTGCCTATGTGCTGTTGATATACAGATTTATTGAAACAGATTCTGTTCTTTCATTACCCTGTATTTACTTTGATGCCTTGGTCTTTTCTGTTAGTATTAACAGTATTCTTAAGGGCGGTTTAGGTTGGACATTAGGAAAAACTTCCAAACTGTCCAAGTGGTTAAGCATTGGAATAAATTGCCTAGGGAGGTGGTGGAATCTCCGTCATTGGAGATTTGAAAGAATAGAGTAGACAAACACCTGTCAGGGATGGTTTAGGTCAGGGGTGGACAAACTATGGACCATGGGGCAATCTGGCCCAGGAGCCATTTTAAGCCAGTCTGTGAGTGGCACCAGCAGCTCAGCCCCGCTCCAGCACTCTGGCTGGGGCATTGGCCCAAGGTCAGACCACATGGCTCAGCCTTGCTCCAGCGGGAACACTGGGTCAGGCCCGCACCACGCAGTTCTGTCCCACTCTGGCCGAAGCACTGGGTCGGTTGATGCACCACATGGCTCTCAGAAGCCGGTATGGCCCCACTGCGGCTCCTACGTGCTCCAATGGGAGTACAGTGATGGTGCCTGCAGAGGGGCAGAATGCAGAGTGGCCTGGATGCGCCTCTGCATAGGAGCCAGAGTAGGGACATGCCACTGCTTCCGGGAGCCGCGTGAGGTAAGCGCTGCTCGGAGCCTGCACCCCCTGAGCCTCTCGTCATGCCCCGATCCCGTGCTCCAGCACTGATCCCCCTCCCGCCCTCTGAACCCCTTGATCCTAGCCCAGAGCACCCTCCTACACCCCAAACCTCTCATCCCCACTCCACTCCAGAGCCTGTACTCCCAGCCAGAACCTGCACCCCTTCCTGCACCCCTGTCCCAGCCCTGATCACCCTCCCAGCCTCCAAAACCCTTGCTCCCAGCCCAGAACACCCTCCTATACCACAAACTCCTCATCCCCAGCCCCATCCCAGTGCCCACACCCCAACACCAATTTTCTGAGCATTCATGGCCCATCATACAATTTCTGTTCCCTGATGTGGCCCTTCCTGGTCTAGGTATACTTCATCCTGTCAATGCAGGAAGCTGGACTCAATGACCTCTTGAGGTCCCTTGTTGCCCTATATTTCTATGATTCTTTAAAGACTCTCTATCAAATAATTGAAGTAAAAATGTTGAATTTCTTACCAGAAAGTGCATTAGGAGCCTGGGGCTCTACCCAAATTAATATGAACAGAAAAGTTTTCAGATTTTCTGTAAGGGGATCTTCTTCTCCAATTTCAGTGAAAATAGTTTTCTTTTTGAATTAAAACGCACTTCCCTGCCATGATGGAAACTCCAACACAACAATCTGTGCTAGGGCATGTGAAAAGTGAAGTGTGACCACAGGAAGGTAAGGGAATTAAACAAACCAGACGAATTTTCCAGTTCAAGCCAAGAGAAACACAAACATTAAAAGACAAGAGACCAGCAGTAATAGTGAACACTGAATTCGATTTAAAAAAAACTTTGAATTATTACATCCCAGTGACACACATGTTAAGAACACATGATATGACTTCTCTTCATAAGCGCTTTTTAACCACACTGTAAACCACATCCATCCATGTGGGTACCTCTGCCGAATATGGATTACTAACTGCATTGTATTTTCAGATTTGTTGACAAGCAAGCAAAGGTTTCTTTTTTCCAGTGTCCAAGACACCAGTTTCCCTGGCATCAACATTTTAAGTGTTCTTTTAAACTACATGAAATCTGAAAAGTGCAGATGACCCAATATTTTTGAGGGCCATAGCTACTTCTGCATTAAATAACTTTAAATATACCTACGCTATTTCCCTCTCTGAAGTGAAGCAGGGTACGAAGGAAAATTATAGGTTTACAGGAGGTTTTTATGTTTTGCAGTGACCATCCAGAAAATGAACAGTTTCCTCCTGCTGGTAAGGGGATGAAATGTGGATTTACAAATAAAAGTATAGTTTAAAATGAGGCTGTACTTTTAAAAGAAGATTGCAAAAAAAAAAATCATACTGTGGAAGCACCATATTTAGTGTTTCTAATTGCTTTCTGATGACATTGGCTCAGTTTTTAGGTAAAAAGCCTTGTTTCTAACTGTCAGTTCAGCCTGACCAATCTAAGAAAAGGTAAAGGGACAGGACTATTGAAACTGATAAACTGAGGCAAACGGGAAAACATCGTTTTGCAACTGAACAAAAATAATCCTGAATAAATTAAAACATACCATGTTGGGGAATCAAGCCCTGATGGAGAAGAAACGCTGGGAGAGAGAAAAACAACAACTAAGAGAGAAGATATCATGATCTCAGGGCCCAGACAAGGGAACTATTCTGATTATATGTATGTCTCAGACCATTTCATGACTTGCATCTAGATCAGTGATACTCAGACTTCAGTTCGTGAGCCGCAAGTGGCTCTTTAATGTGTCTCCTGTCGCTCTTTGCAGCACATGATGTAAAAACACTGGGTGATTTAATTCTTAACCAGTCTAAGTTATTAACCAATCAAGATGCTCTTACTATTTTATTAACCAATTAATTTATCAGCTTGCACTAAATTGTTAACTTATTTGCTCTGAAAATAATATATATTATATAAAAAAAACTAACTATTTCCCTGTCATACTGTTTACATACAAATAGTACTATAGTATACTAAATGAATCAATGAATTCACACAACTGTGGCTCTTTTGGGTAATATTAACTGCTAATTTGGCTCCTGAACTACCGAGGTCTGACTATCACTGATCTAGATATAGAAGTTCTGCAACATGCAAACTGTATTCCCTTAACTGGAGAGAGAGTCTTTGCTGTGGTAACTGACAGGTTAACATGCACTACAGTGACAGTTGCAGGTAGAAGGGCTAGCGCAAGCTGACTATTACTTATTATTGGTATTACAGTTCCTCGGGGCCCTATCAGTGCCCAGGCACATTATTATGGGTGCTATACAAGCATTCAGTAAAAGTGCCAATTTTGGGTACATAGATAGTATTTTGAAGAACTATTGGTCAGTCATAGCACTTGCCTATGACAAATTTCACCCTAAATCTGGAGATTTCGTATTAAAAAGTTATTAAGAGAAATCAAACAAACACGACATTAAATGTTCAAAGAGCATAAAAACAAACTGTGTATACATTTTCACACTGATTGGCAATCTCCATTTAGGGAAAAAACAGCAATGTAAGCCCCATTGGAAATCCATTTTATCACCTCATTTGGAGCTCCTAATAGGAGTCTCTGTTCATTCCTCACAGTCAACAGCTGGCACCACTGCAGAAGCCTTTGCTTTTCTTTATCTCCAGGTTTCTCAAAGAGTTCATCATGTGGGCCTAATCTTAGAAATATTGTTCTATGGACTATTTACCCTGCTATTCAAGATCAGGTAATACCTTCGTGGCAGGAACACCAAATGCGTACAGAGAGAAGGAGCAGTAGGAACACATTTATAAAATTTGAGCTGTCTTTAAAAGAATGTGGGAACTATCAGTTCTCTGAGGATCACCATCAAGTACGCTATACCATCACCTATTCATGAAGCTCAGTCTGGGACCTGCTGGCTTAGAGGCATATACAGGGAGGGAACCCTTAATACAAATGCCTATCCTTACTTATGGTGCAGGCTTTTTCAGTAGTGGTGCCTATCAGCAGTAGAAGATCTTTCCTACCCAAGTCCTTCTTCCTTCCTTCATTCTTGGGTGTAGTTAACGCCTACAAATTGTACTGACAAAGCACAATTACAGGGAAATAATGCGAGCAAAAATAGACTGTATGAACAAGTCAAAGATTATAAACAGATTCATTCCCAACCTCCAAAAAGTACCCACCTCTCTGGTGGAACACGGCGGTCATATTGCACCTGGGAGCCATACAAACTCTTCTTCAAAGTCTAACTTTTCCATTTCCTCTGTAGTTGGAGGAGAACCTCCTGACAATCATTCCATCACATTGTTTTTAAGCTGTGCTACGTGAAAGAATCTTTTAATCTACTTAAAACCCATTTGATGTCATCCATCATCTATGACTTTAGGTCTTCCTGTGGGAAAGCCAACCACAAGCAGGGGCAGCTCCAGGCCCCAGCACACCAAGCATGTGCTTGGGGTGGCAAGCCGCGGTGGGCACTCTGCCAGCGCCGTGAGGGCAGCAGGCAGGCTGCCTTCGGTGGCTTGCCTGCGGAGGGACTGCTGGTCCTGTGGCTTGGGCAGACCTCCAGCAGGCAGCCTGCCTGCCGTGCTTGGGGTGGCAAAATGCCTAGAGCCGCCCCTGACCACAGGTATATAAAAAGGGAGGAAAACACCACTAATATATCCTCACTTAAGCTCTCCCTTATCATCTCACTAGCAGGAAGGAGGAAATAGTTGCCCCAGCTTTCATCATAGAAGTAGATGACTCGATGGCTTCTGCACAGAACACAGTCTTTCCACACAGAGCACCTGACTATCTTCATCACTTCTAGAGCTTTGTCAGACCTCCATACTGGTTCCTATCAGCGTGGTTCCATTACAGCCACCCTGCCAGGGCTGCCCCAGGCTGGAACAATGGGTACTAGGGGCGTGAAGCTTCAAGTAATAAAAGCAACAAAACCATGGTCTCATTCATATAGTGATCTGAGGGCTCTGGTAAGTCCGCTTTCTCTGCTTTGCAGAGGGTCTTTCAAAAATTTGAAGCTAAAATCTCAAATTTCTTATAGAAATGCAGGAAAACTTGGCAGACTCTAACCAATTTAATATGCACAAAAATGTTTTCATCGTTTCTTCATGTGATTGTCTTTTTTAATTTCAATGAAAATAGTTTTCTTGTTGAATTAAAACACATTTCCCTGCCGTGATGGAAATTCCAGCACAACAGTCTGGGCTCAGGCTTGAGATCCAGAAAATGTAACGTGACCACAGAAAGTGAAGGGAATAAAACAAACTAGAAGAATTTCCCTGCCCAAGCTGAGGGGAAGGGGAAAGAGAAAGAACCAGCAAAAATGATGAATACTGAATTTCATTTTAAAAAATTATTTGAATTCTTTCATCCCAGGGACACACTTGGTAAAATATACATAATGTCACTTCTCTGCATAACCTCCCTCTGACCACATTGTAAATCACAGTCATCCATGTGGGTACCTCTCTAGCATGTGTTACGATACTAATTGCTCATCCTGTTTTATGAATTATTCTCAATTTTTCACTATTGTCCGCTACTTGGAGTGATCAACACCACATGATAGTCACACCTTTCCACTGGATCTATTATTCAGCTCCAGTATGTATATTAAGACCTGGAAATAACAATGAGTTAAGGTTCGATTTCCTCAGAGCATTCTATCTCCTGTGGTTTCACAGAAGGAAGATACCGATGGTTTGTGAGGTCTAGATTTTAAATGTGCCTTCTAAATAGGAGGAAATGGTTAAAGTTGGGAAATTTGCCAATATTTTTGGGAGGCCTAACCCTTTCCTCCCACATTTACTTCTTCCATGCCTAGAAAAATTATGAGGTTATGAATGGGAAGTGCACTGGCTGATGAACTGGAGGTCTTTTCCGTACCACTTTCGAATTATAGAAATTAATCTATGATAAAAAGCCTGTATGTATGTGGATCCAACACGAGTTAATAGGGTTGTGTATTGTCATGGGTGGTCACTTTCACACAAAAAAATAAGGAGGAAACATGGTAAAAGAACAAGAAAATAGCAAGAAAAACGGAAAGAAAAACTCCAAAACCTTCAAGAAGGAAAATCTTGTAAATAGAAAATGATCAAAGAGACATGCTCCAACCAAATACTTAAATTCAGAGACATACAGGAAAGACACAGCAGTCTACGTAGGACCCTCAACAAACTCCAGACTCAAGGTTCCACACAAAGAAAAGGATTGTATAGACATCATCATGACCTCCAGGTGTTTGCTGCACGTTTGCCTTATGCTGCTCTTCTCTACTGAAATCTCATCTCGGCTCTGTACCATGCTTCACTTCCAGCAGAACAAAATGAACAAAGAGAGCTTGGAGCTTCTGCAGAAAATGAGCGGAAATTTCCCCTCACAATGCATAAATGAAAGGGCAGCTTTCAAACCCACCCAGGATGTTGTCCAACTTCCAGTGTCCCAGAAGGAGAATGCCAAGGTGGCAATTCAAGAGATCCTCCAAGAGATCTTCAACATCTTTAGCAAAAACCTCACCCCAGGTGCCTGGGATGGGACATCTATAGTCAGGTTCCAAAGCAGACTTCACCAGCAAATTCAGCAGCTGGAGGCATGTTTGAGAACACAGATGGAGAAGGAATTAACCAACCCAGAAAGTGAGGACCTCCAGCACACCACTTGGAGAGTGAAAAATTACTTTCAGGGGATAGATGCTTTCCTGAAAGAAAACCAATACAGCCTATGTGGCTGGGAGATTGTTCATGTGGAAATACACAGATGTTTTGTACTTATTGACAAACTCACTAGAAGGCTTAGTAACTAAGGTACAGTACAGATCTTTTCCTTGGAGTAAATGAATTAAGATTAGTGTCAATTATACAGCTGAACAGAGACAGCAGATATTTTATAACTCTGCTTATACAGGGCCTGATCCTCTTCCACACGATCAGTGGCCAAATAGCAACTGATTTCCATGGCAGTAGCTTCAGCCTCTTCCCATCCTCTCCTGGAAATGGATTTGCAATTACATGGATTTCTTTTTCTGCGTTTCTCCTTTTATTTAGGTTTGTGATTCTTCATAATCTCCCATAGATCAGGTGCTGTTATGCACTACATAACTGGCAGTCCATGCAATAAAGTACATATATTTCGAATCCTTAGCCACCTCACCAGTACTTTGGTCATGAAATAATGAAACTTCCCCTCCACCCGCAAGGTACTCTGACTTCTACATATGTAGTGTGTTTCTATTATGGTCATGGTTGCTATTTATTAATCTGTCCTTATCATATACCACAGCTTGAGAAGTTTCCTAGAGACATGTATAAAATATATGAACTGAGCATAAGACTTGTGAGATTATGAGGTGTGGAAAGATATTTTCATTTAAGGTACTGACATTAATGCAATGGAAAATTTAGTTTTCTCTTTGTGTTTCAACCAAATTTCATTTCATTCCAGCTAAAGATGCAGCAACTACAGAGGTTAAAACAGTTGGATGAAATTGTACCGTGCAGTGGATTCCCTCCTCTCTATTGATTCTTCCCACGGTGACTTCTAAGACTCCATGATACATGACCTTCTATTATGGAAGACACTCACTGCATAATGAAATTCCAACTGCCCATATTAGAATTTACATGATAATACTCTGTTGATTTACTCAAAGTTTAAATTGCAAAATGAAGGATATTGATGCAAAAAAGTTAAAAGAAAATTAAGACAGGGTCAGACCTTAAACATTATTGACATTATGTGTTTGCTACATATTTCTGTGGTTCAACCCTTCTCTGATCCAATCTCATCTCTGAAGTGTAAAATGCAGTTTAACCACAGTATAACAACATAACAAATGTGAACTGGAAAACCTTCAGACAAAAAAGATGTGCATAGTTTCCCTCTAATGTCAAGCTTCAAGTGTCCCTGAAGGGGAATGGCAAGGTGGCAATCCAGGAAATCTTCCAACATATTTCCTGCTGCTTTTGCAAAAATCTCTCCAAAACTACCTGAGGTGAGAGTTCCATTCAGCTATTCCAACATACACTCATCAGCAAGTTGGGAAAATGGGACTCATCAGCAAGTTGGGAAAATGGGACTCTCTGACCAGGATGTAAGGACCTACAGTTTCCCAGGATGAAAGTGAAGAGATACCAATTATTTCATAAAAGACAAGCAGTTCAACCTCAGTGCTAGCAGGAGAACCCATGTGGAATTATGTAGTTTTCAAATATATGACTAACTCACAAAGAAGTTTAGAAATTTAAATACCAACATTTTTAGAAGTACTAACCAAAATCAAGCAATATTTTGTACCTGATTTAAAATGAGATGCAGTGGAATTTTAAAAGCTGTTGTTACTATTTATTCTATCCCTGCACTGTGAAAATATTTTCAGATCGTTTTATGATATTTATAACAGGATATTTATGTTAGTCTGTTATTTATTTATTGTTCCTATTTATGTATTTATCATTGATATTTGTTACTTAAAAATAAATAATTAGTTTATATAAAATGGCAACCTATAGTAGTAATGATTTGAATTAAATACCTATTGAATCAAAAAGAAAGAAAAAGAGAATTAAAAAACCCTGTAATTGTTCAGCCTTAAAACCCCAATTCCAGAGAGTGCTTATGCATGTGACTAGGCTGACCAGATAGCAAGTGTCAAAAATGGGGACAGGAGGGGGGGATAATAGGTGCCTATGTGAGAAAAAGACCCAAAAATCTGGACTGTCCCTATAAAATCAGGACATCTGGTCACCCTACATTTTACTAACTTAACGTATGTGAGCCATCCCACTGATGTTCGTGCTTCCGGTTAGGATTGTGCTTAAATACATTGATGAGTCCCAGTTTGCAGTCATTCCGTATTAAAAATAACACTGGTCTACAATTTTTTAGAAGTCGTCTGCTTCAGAGATAAAATGTGATATTTATTATGTATTTTGATGTGCTGAATTCAAATATGACAATTAAAACAACTGATTGGCTACTGTTTCTAAGATATTTACGTTTTTACATTTTATGTCTATGTATATTGTGTAGATAGTGGAGTTTTAATCATAAATTGTAAACCTAGGTCTTTTCCTGTGTTTATGGTTGCTTTACATGATAATATTTCACCTGTCCTGTTTATGTAACACTTTAAGAATCAGCAAAAGGGTTATATACATAAAATTTATTATGAAACAAAAGGCAAAAAACTATTATGTACATAGTTTAGTCCTATTCAGTGTCTACTCGGCGCTTCTTGGCTTGTCTCTTGTATTCATTAAATGCAGCATCTCTTGTCACTGTCCAGCAATAGTCTGCAAGCATTGATGGGCTCCATTTGCCCTGATAGCCTGCCAGGAGATTCCACTGCTGTAGTCTGGAGCCCAACAGCTCTGCCTTACTCTTGGGTAGTTCCAAATCCCTGACAAGGTCATTCAGTTCACCTTGTGTTATGAGGTGTGTTTCAGAGGAGGAGGATGGGAGAAAATGTGGGTCCTGTGACATTGATGGTTCAGGACCAGAAGTTTCATCCTCTTCCTCTTCCTCGTCTGACTCAACTGAGAATGATTCTGGTGCATCAGGACCGGCAGTCCTTCTCCGTGGAGTACTGGGCGTATAGCTGATGGAACGTTTGGATAATGCACAGTCCACTTTTTCTTCTTTGACACACCTTTCCCAACTGGAGGCACCATGCAGAAGTAACAATTGCTGCTATGATCTGTTGGCTCTCTCCAAATCATTGGCACTGCAAAAGGCATAGATTTCCTTTTCCTGTTCAACCACTGGTGAAGATTTGTTGCACAAGTGCGGCAGCATATGTGTGGGGCCCACCTCTTGTCCTGATCTCCAAGTTTGCAGCCAAAAGAAAGGTGATAGGCTTTCTTAACCATAGTGGTTATACTGCACTTTTGTGATGCAAAAGTCACTTCACCACAAACATAGCAGAAGTTATCTGCACTGTTCACACAAGTACGAGGCATCTCTGCTCACTTTGGCTAAACAGAAATGTGTCCCCTTGAAAAATCAAACACTGACAAAGAAGAGAGCACGACACTGTATGATTTCTAGAGCTGATATAGGGCAATTTGTTCAGCAGAGTGATGTAAGTTTCGTTATGATTGCATCATCCACGACTTCTAGGAATAACAGGATGCAATTCATATCATGTATGACGCAATACCAGCTTCAGATTGCATCATTCATTTTTTTGCCTCAAAAGCAAGTACTGTCCAAACCCAGTCATAGATTTACTCATAGATCCAGTCAAAGATGTATTTTAGTCATTTCTGGTTTAAATTGAGATCCCTTCCCTTTATAACTCACTTATCCTCCGCAATTGCAATGCATCACTTATATGCACAAAAGCAGAGCCTTCTCTCCCAGCTTAGATAACCTGGCCATGGCCAGTTCATTCCCTTCCTTCCTCTTGCCCACATGTCCTGTGGGTCTTCCCCCAGTGATTTCTTTTAGAATCTTTTGTTTTTGTCATCTGTCTCTTTCTCAACCTTCAGCAACTTTCCATTCCTAACCCCCACACTCCTTAACACCAACTTGGCCAAACTGGTTCCCTACTTAGCATAAGTATGCTGTCATTAGAACATAGTTTTAAAGTTAAATACTCCACATTCATTGTCCTTAGCCTAGGGAGTACCTCCTGTAGGTCCTGTCCAACATGATGGATCTACATAAAAAGAGTATTCTCATGATAAGGAAATTTCATATCAACAACTTCTTAATATCAACTAGAATTCATGTCTTACAGATAGACCCTCTCCTCATCCCCCCAACACAAACACATCAAACTATATGAATCAGGCAAGTCACACTCAGTTTTCTGACCAACTGGTGCCACCCCTCCACAGCCTCCAAATCAAGCTTGTGCACTTCTTGACACCAACAACCAGTTTTGTCTACAGAATCCATTAAACTATTAGTTATATAACATGAATAATGACTAAAAATTACCCTAAATTCAACATTTCAGATATTGGTAATAAAGCTGCTGGTT
Source organism: Gopherus flavomarginatus (assembly GCF_025201925.1). Taxonomy (NCBI): domain Eukaryota; kingdom Metazoa; phylum Chordata; order Testudines; family Testudinidae; genus Gopherus; species Gopherus flavomarginatus. The sequence goes on along the minus strand of NC_066619.1, from coordinate 104,377,798 downwards.
GCATCAATTCTAGTGAGGATCCACCTATATACCAAGTTTTGTGTAGGCAGACAGTATTTCTGAAGAGCTATCCATTAACAGTAGCGCTCCCAACAACATATTTCACCTACAAGCTTAAACATTTGAGACTTATTAAAGTATTATAAAAAATATTTGGCCTTCTGTAAACATTTTCAGAAATATTTGTACATGTTAGCTTTTGTTAGAAAAGAACACTTGTGTCAAGAAGAAATATAACAGGTATTCTGTAAATACACATTTTAAAGAGAAATCTCTCCAGAAAAATTCTTGAAAGCAGTTTTGAATTTGAAGTCAACCAGCCCGGGAACAAGCACAATAGCATTGACTCAGGTGAAACATCATACAGAACAAGTAGCAAATTATGAATAGCAAATACTCAGAGGGAAAAGATATGGTGAGGAAGTCTTAAGTAAACAGAGTGGAATGTGTTCCCATAAACCATTTGTCAAATCATTTTCAATAAATACATCAGCAAAATCTGACTTTATTTACAGATTATTTGCAAATTGGAAAAGAGGATGAACTAATCTTTTATTACACATTCAGATTAATCTGGTTGACACAAAGGAAAAATAGTCCAATAACATTTCCTGCTATTTTCACTGAAATTTAAATATATAGTATTTCATCAAATTCTAGTAAATACTTCACCCAGCTGAGACTGCATCTAACTTTTTCCAGAAAGCAGGCTAATTGCTGATGCAAATATGCTGAAAGGCCATGTGCCACTGCTTCATTACTTTTGTTGTTAAGATTCAGATGTTTAAATTTCTCTCTCTCATTAATATTCATATGCTTCAACTTGCCAGGAAATGTACACACAGAACTCCCACTGGAGTCAATCAGAGATGGGGTACAGAGCCTATATTAATATTGGGTCCCATATACGTATATTTATGTACAATAAACTGATTCTTTAAAGTGACACTTCCAAATAGTTTAGGGACAAACTCCAGATTACAATTAAAGAAAGCGTTTGAGTTGATGGGGCAGGGAGAAGTAAAAGAAATAACTTAAACAGAAATATTTATATGTTTTCTTCCTTTCCATTTTTTAAATTAATCTGAAAAACTCCATTTCAATTTTTGGGTTGAAAACCATTCCACTTCACTGATGGAAACTCCAACACGCTAGTGCTATGCCTAGTGCTATGGTATGAAAAACAGAAAGTGAAACTGGCTACAGGCTGCAAACTTCATTCATCAGACTACTTGAATTGCAATGTCCAAGCTTGAATGGTGAAAAGTTAATCACGTCTGAAAGTGACATTCATTTATGTCAGTCTCTCTAGCACATTTATTACCACCCACATAATCTTTTTTGACAACTCCATTCCATGTCACTACACTACATCACCGGGAACTACTCAGAAGTGCCCGAGAAGATAACATGTTCACACTCTTCAACTGTACCTGTTCCTCAGGCTTTTCACAGCTGGTATTGGGTTCTTAAGTAAACCTCCCAGTTTCTCAGTGCCCTCTGTCCATCCTCTGGTATTCCCTTCACACATGGTTTCTCCTCTTTCATATTTCAAATGGCCAGGAAATTGCAAGAGATTAATAGAGAATTGTCTGGGCCCCAATCTCCCACAGGAATTCTTTTCATGCTAATCAAATTTTAAGAGGTCCCTATAGTATTATTTCCTCTCAAAGGCTGGAAGGAAGGAATGAGACAGCTAGAGTATAGCAGGATTTTCTGATTTTCTGTGTGACACAAGAGAGGGAAAGTTTCCCATCTGCTGGCAAAGTGAAGGAACAGCAGCTTTACACATCACTTCACTGCTGCTATCTGCAGAGTCCAGCAAAAAGAACCTCTGCAATAGTTTCCCCCCATCTGCCAAAATTAATTGTTATCAGTTAAAAGCATGGATAGTCTTGCTGATGTAACAGACATTCAGACCTGCCTAGCAGTGCTAACTACAGAAACTTGGGAGTAGACAGACAGGTCCCTACTCTTACTTGTAACTGGATGACATTGTTAATCATACTCTTTTTATCCTTTAAATATTCTTTATCTAAGAGGGCAGGGGGGACCTAAGGAAAGACATGTAGGGATTCTTTAATATTAAAAAAGGTAATGACTGTGGTTTGGTTCTTCTAATGACTTGTTCGCTTCCACTAAATAAAAAGAAGGAAACTGAAAGTAAAAACCTCAAGCAGAAAAAAATCTTGAAAAGTAGAAAGTGATGAGAGAAAAACCTTTTCCTACAGAATACTTAAATTCAGAGACAGGTTGAAAACACAAAAGTTTCTCAATGTCACCTCTAAACTGCAGCTCCTCATTTGGTGGAATATGTCAGTCAGTTACTTCCCAGGAAAAATACCAAATTCTTCTGAAAAAGTCTAACAACCCCAAACCTATTCAGTGCTGGGGGAAACTTATTTCCCTTCATTCCATCAGACCTTTAATAAAAAACGGGAATGCTGAAGGCAGCGTTCAGCTGAGCTCTTTGGCAATACCACCTGAATCATAAGGCGCTGCCATACGTGTGGGAAATCCCAGCTCGCACTTCTTAAAAGTGAGGAAAAATTTGTAAATATCTCCCTCTGAGATTCTCCCACAGCCTTCCACTCATGGGCAGGAGGAAGGAGGGACGGGTTCGTCCATAGACTTCCTCATGGAAGCGGCTGTCATTCCATCTCCAGACTCAGCAGATTCTGTGGTTTCTGCACAGATCAAAAAGGCCTCTTCAGGCACAGAGATCTGCAGCATCTGTTTCAGCTCTGGTCCCATTAGATTCCCTAGCCCAGTCTTTCCAAGTAATATTTTCCGGGGCTGTTCCAGGCTGCATGCGGTTACCTCAGACAACCTTTTAAAGTGTCATTTTTGGGCAGCTGGGATTAGGATGACCACATGTCCCGATTTTAGAAGGACAGTCCTGATATTTGGGGATTTATCTTATATAGACACCTATTACCCCCCCCCCCAACTCATGTCTCGATTTTTCACACTTGCTGTCTGGTCACCCGAGCTGGGATATCAGCTGGGAAATCTCTGAAGCTTGGGTTGGGCCTCCTCAGCTAGGGGAAGTATGCAACTTATGCCTGGTTGGTGTGGTGCTCTGTCACCCTCTAGTGGCATCTGAACCATCTAAAGATTGATGAATCTACTACAAATTTGGCTTAAGAGGCATGGGGCTTTCAGCTCCTACAGTTGAGGCTTATACACTAAGATTAGAATGTCCCAGGTTCAATCCTGCCTGCTGACAGCTAGGGTCTGTCGGCATTGTAAGTGAGGGCTCATCTGAGATGTCAACTGGGAAGTCTTTGAAGCTCAGAATGTGCTTTAACATGTCCTCTCTCAGAAGTGCACCCAGAGATGTTTACCTCTTTCAGGGGCCATGTAGTAACTGTACATTATAATACCCAGACACTTTGCACAGGATTCTAACATACTATTGCTATTTACTTTATCACATGGAAAATACACAGATTGGAACAAAAATTGTAAACCCTAGTCTCAATTCTCTGCCTCAGTTTTCTCAACACACCAGCCATTCTATGGGCCTGGATCAGGGTCATCTGGGGTCATCCAACATCCTTCTGTTGCAATGCATCACTTATATGCACAAAAACAGAGCCTTCTCCCCCAGTTTAGATAACCTGGCTTTGGCCAGTTCATCCCCTTCCTTCCTCTTGCCCACATGTCCTGTGGTCTTCCCCCAGTGATTTCTTTTAGAACCTTTTGTTTTTGTCATCTGTCTCTTGATTGACCTTCAGTAGCTTTCCATTCATAACCCCCATTCTCCTTAACACCAGCTTGGCCGAACTGATTTCCCAACTCGGGCACCTTACTTACTGTAACGATGCTGTCATCAGAACACAGTTTTAAAGTTAAGTGTCTTCCATTGTCCTCAGCCTCATGAGTGCCTGCTGTAGGTTCTGTCCAACAGGATGGACACACACAGAAAGAGGTTTCCTATGATTAGGAAATTTCATGACAACAACTTCATAACATCAACTAGAATTCACAAGTCTTACAGACAGATGCACACACACACAAACAAATCAAGTCATATGAATCAGGCTTCCGTACACTCAAGTCAGCAATTCTATCCCTCAGTTTTCTGAACAACTGGTGCCACCCCTCCACACCTTCCAAATCAGGCTTGTGTGGTTCCTTGCCACCAACAACCAGTTTGGTGTACAGAACGTGTTCAACTTTCAGTTATAACATCAACAACGCCTAAAAATTACCTAAACCCAACATTTAAAATTCTAGTAATAAACCTGCCGGTTGCATGAGATCTAGTGAGGATCCACCTCTCTACCAAGTTTGGTGTAAGTGGATACTAGTTCTGAAGAGCCATCAGTCAACAACATATTTCAGCTACAGTCTAAACATGAGAGACTTATTAAACATTTATGACAAAGATTTGGCCCTTTATAAACATTTTCTGTTATATTTCTCCATTTGAGTTTTTGTTAGTAAAGAACATCTCTTTAATAAGAAAGTATAACAAACACTCAGAGAAATGCTTATTTGAAAGAGAATTTTCTTGAGAAAAGTTCATGCAGACATTTTGAAAGCAGTTTTGAATTTGAAGGCAACCAGCCCGGGAACAGACACAACAGCATTGACTCAGGTAAACCATAAAACAGAACAAGTAGCAAAGTATGCATAGCAAATATTCATAGGGAAAAGATGTGGTGAGGAGATCCTGAGCAATCAGAGTGGAATGTGTATAAAAGATTTGTCAAATCATTTTAAATAAACACATTCACACATTCTGAATTTATTTGTAGATTATTTGCAAATAGGAAAAGAGGCTAAACTAATCTCTTATTTCACATTCAAATTAAGCTGGCTGACACAGACGAAAAAATTCCTACTATTTTCACTGAAATTTAAATACACGGTATTTCATCAAATTCTAGCAAATATTTCACCCACCTGAGTCTACAGCTAATCTTTCCCAGGAAACAGGCTAATTGCTTATGAAAATATCCTGAAGGACTATGTGTCTTTACTCCCATTGCTTTCTTACTTTAACAAGAAAAGCTAAGATTCAGATTTTTTAATTTTTCTCTTTAATATAAATATTATTGCCGGAAGGTTCAACTTGCCAGAAAATGCACACAAAGGACCCCCACTGGAGTGAATGCAAGATTGGGGTGCAAAGCCACTGGTACGACTGGGTCCCTTATATGGTATACTTATGTACAATACTTATGTACATTCTTTAAAGTGACACTTCCAAATAGTTTAGACAAAACTCTAAATTATGACTAAAGAAAGAAATTGAGGTGATGGGGGAGGAAGACGTAAAAGAAGTGACGTGAACAGAAATATGTTTATATTTTTTTCTATTCCTTTTTAAAAATTAATATGAAAAAATTCCTTTTCAATTTTTGGGTTGAAAACCATTCCCCTTCACTGATGGAAACTCCAACATGACAGCTTAGTGCTATGGTATGAAAAACAGAAAATGAAACTTGCCACAGGATGCACCTTCATTCATCAGACCACTTGAATTTCAATGTCCAAGCTCAGTGAAATGCACATTGAAAAAAAAGAATAAAGCTTGAATGGTGAAAACTCAAACACACATCCTTTCAGTTATCAGTTTCTTAAATAAACCTCCCAGTATTTCAGTGCCCTCTGTCCATCCGCTAGTATTCTCTACACACATGGTTTTTCCTCTCTCATAAGAGAGATAGTCTTGCTGATGTAACTTACTGATGTTACACACATTCAGATCTGCCTATCCCTACTAACTGCAGGTACTTGGGAGTAGACAGACAGGTCCCTACTCTAACCTGTATTTGGATGACACTGTTAACCATCACTCTTCTTACTCTTTACATTTTCTTTATCTAAGAGCACTTGGGAGGACCTAAGGAAAGAAATATAGGAATTCTTTAATATTAAAAAAGTAATGACTGTGTTTTTTTTGTTCTAATGACTTGTTCACTTCCATTAAATAAAAAGAAGGAAACTGAAAGTAAAAACCTCAAGCGGGAAAAACCTTGAAAAGTAGAAAGTGATGAAAGAAATTTCTTTTCCTAAAGAATACTTAAAATCCTACTTAAATTCAGAGACATGGGTCAAAAACACAGAAGTTTACGAAAAACTTTGAACAGGCAACAGTTGCTCAAGTTCTACACAAAGACAGAGAATCTAAGACATCATCATGATCAGCAGGAGTTTGCTGCAATTTTGCCTCATGCTGCTCTTCTCCAGTAAAATCTCATGTCTGGACTGTAACAGGATTTATGTTCTACAAACCAGAATGAACAGAGAGAGTTTAGAGCATCTGGAGAAAATGGGTGGAAACTTTCCCTTCCAATGTCTAAATGAAAAGACAGTTTTCCAGCCTAGAGATATCCTCAAGATCCGACTGTCCCAGCAAGAGAATGCCAAGGAAGCCATGCTGCAGATCCTCCAAGAACTCTTCCATATCTTCAACAACAATCTCACCCAAGCTGCCTGGAATGAGACATCCATAAAGGAATTCCAGAATGGACTTCACCAGCAGATTGAGAACCTGGAGACGTGTTTGAGTGCTGAGATTGGAAAAGGAAATAAGCTACCCAGGAAATGAGAACCTCTTGCTCACCAGCCTCAGACTGAAGAGATACTTCCAGACAATCAATGATTTCCTGAAAGAAAAGCAATACAGCCAGTGTGCCTGGGAGATTATCCGTGCAGAAATATCCAGATGTTTCCTCATGCTCAACATACTCACAAAGAGACTTCAAAATTAAGGTACCATATTTTCATTTTTCCTAGAAAACTCAGCTAATATTATTTGACTAAAACAGCTGGAGAGAGATGGGTGAATAGGTTTATAACTCCTAATATGTAGGGCCCAATCTTTCTCCCATCATAATTTTATGCATAAAGCTATTTCAAAAATATGTTCAAAACTTTTTAGAGTAGCATATAATTTAGTGCTTCTCTACCACACACAATATTCTATATGAAAAATATACAAATATATCATAACTGTTAACTAACTAAAATATCATTAAGTAATAACTAACCATACCAAATATAATTTTGCCCAGTAAGTGTCTAAGTTGGGGAAAAGAACAGTGAGAAGCCCCCTTTCAACAACTACCTCATTAGACAACATTCCATTCAGGACCCAAGAAAACGGAGGGTCTGTGCTCACACACTTCTATCCCATCATCCAATTCTGCACGTGGGGATGGCCGAAGGTTCTTATTCTGCTTTTCTTTGTTTTGTTTACCCCTAAATTCAACAGTCTTGTAACAACAAATTGTGACAAGATGATAAGTGCAGTAAGGCTCAGGATTTATGAGTTGACATCTGGTTAGACAAAGATGGCCTATATTTGGCATTTGAAACTCTCCATGTTTGAACCATTCCCCTTTTTCATTCCAGCACATGCTGCTTCAAGTAATGATGTTATGAAAACAGCTGAATGAAACTGCACCTTCGCTGGAGTCCTTCATCTCTAAATTGATTCTACAAGCAGCACCTTTCGACACTCTTATCAGTCCATCTTGAATTAAGCAAACTGTCAAACTTCAACTGCACTATTTATATGCTACTTGCCATTACCGGACTGATTTATTCACATAAGAAAATGTAAAACAGAAGATTTTGCTGAAAACATCGTATTTAAACCAAAGGAGAAAAACCTTACTATTTCTTCATCGCTGATATTACGCATTTGCTCCAATTTCCCTTGGGCTGCTTTTAAAAATGAAATCTTACTTCCTAACTGTAACAGGCTTTGCTTCAGCATAACAAATGTGAACCAGGACATTTTCCAAACAACATGGAAGGATAATTTTCCAGCAACAGCAGAACGAAGAAAGAGACTTCACATGGCCCCAAAAGTTTCTCAAACCCAGAGAAATCCAGAAAGAGACTTCCATAGTGGCCATCCAGGAGATTCTTCAACAAATTTCCTACATCTCATGCTAAATACCCTCACAAGCTGCCAGGAACGACAGTCACATATAAAGATCCTGACATGGACTTATAAGCAAGTGAAACTTCTGGAGGTGTATTTTGCTGCAAGGATAAAAAGAAACAAGAATATCCCAGTTTCTAGGCATTCTTAAATTTTAAACTAGTGCAATTTCCTGCACTGTGAAAATAGTTTCATATCATTTCACTGGATTTGTAAGAGTGTTTTATGTTGGTCCATTTATATTTATTCAAAATATTAATGTATTTCTATTATTTATTTTTTCAGAGATTTAATAATATTTATAAATAAATATTTATTTATACAAAATAGTAACCTACAGAAACAGTGATTTGTATTAATTAGATATTTAAAAAAATGAAAGACCCAAGAAAACTTTTCTCTTGTTACCTTAAGACTCCAGTTCAGCAAAGGACTTGTAAACATTTGCTTAACTTTTAAGTACACAAGATTCCCTTTGACATAAATGGTTAAACGTGGGAACATGCTAAAGTGCATTGTGAACATGAACTCTGATTCAGCATAAGAAAAAAAAGCTATGGTAATTAGTTATACCGCTCCAACAGACCACACACCACAACCTCAACTCTGCAGTTATTGCGTGTCTGTCTGTTACTAGATTATTTTTCCTCACAACATTTGTAGTTCCGGGTGTTTGGAGCAGTAGCACATTCTGATTAAATTAAAGGAGTGATGGAGAGGCTGGCATTCCAAGAGGAAGACTTCAGGCTGTCGTGGTACAAAGTTGCTTGTCCCCTCATACCTCTAATGAGATGTGTGTGAACTGGCTCCCCATCAATCAGGTTTCCATGTGTGCAGACTCCGTATCCCCCCTCCCCTCCACCAAGGAGGCTTGTGTGGGCCTAATTGTCCCCCTCCACCAGTCAGATTTGGGTACACTTGGCTCATAAACAGCATCAAGCTTGTACATACCCAACCCCTCCTGTCATTCAGGCTTGTAAGCACCTGGTGCTGCTTCCCTTTCCTCTCTCCCTGGCACTCCCAAAACAAGCATGTGTGCTTATGGACTGCATGCTGCACCAACAACCAGCAGCTGTATGTGCGTAGTGCATCAAAATTTCAGTTGTGCTGAGAATAATGACTAAAAATTACCCTAAACCCAATCGTTAAAAATTACCTGAAAGCAAAGCAAAACAGAAGAAAACAAACAAAAACAAAAAACATCCATTGGACCAAATCTTGTAAGAGTCTATCTCAGGGGTAGGCAACCTATGGCATGCGTGCCGAAGGCAGCACACAAGTTGATTTTCGGTGGCACTCACACTGCCCAGGTCCTGGCCACTGGTCCGGGGGGATCTGCATTTTAATTTAATTTTAAATGAAGCTTCTTAAACATTTTTAAAACCTTATTTACTTTACATACAACAATACTTTAGTTATATATTATAGACTTATAGAAAGAGACCTTCTAAAAATGTTAAAACGTATTAGTGGCACATGAAACCTTAAATTAGAGTGAATAAATGAAGACTCGGCACACCACTTCTGAAAAGTTGCCAACTCCTGGTCTAGCTCTTTCCCACGTTTTAGTATGTAGATAGTATTTTTGAAGAGCTATTAGGTCAGTTATAGCACTGTCTAGGATTCATTTAAGCCAGACCCTAAACCTGGAGATTTTTTATTTAAAAGAAGTCAAACAACCACTACATTAACTGTTCAAATAGTAAAAAAAATGAATTGTGTGTGTATTTTTACACTGATTGGCAACCTGCCTTTGGAGAAAAAACAAGAATGTATGTCCCATTTTAAATCCCTTTTGTAACATAAACCAAACTATGCGGTCTCTAGGAGACTGTAAATTCTTCACAGTCAACAGATGGCAGCATTGCAGAAGCTTTTGCCCTCTGTTCTCTTTATCTGAGGGTTTCTCAAAGATTTCATTATGTGGACCTAATCTTACCAAAATTGTTCTAATGATCATTTCTCCTCCCATTCAAGATCAGGTAACATTTTTCTGGCAGGTACACCAAATGCTTACAAAGAAAGGTAGTACTAGAAACACATTTATATAATTTTAGCTGTCTTTAAAGGAACATGGGATCTGCCAGTTCTCTGAAGACCACCACCCAGTACTCCATGTACTACCACTGATTCATGAAACTCGTTTTGGTACCTGCTGATTTAAAGGCATGTACAAGGAGTTAACTATGAAAACAAATGCCTATCCTTCCTTATGGTGCAATTTTTTTCCAATACCTGTAGCCATCAGCTGTCGAAATTCTTTCCTGCCCAAATCTTCCTCCCTTCATTCATTCCTTCATGAAGCTGGAGCCTACAGGTTATATTGACAAAACACAATTATATGAAAATAATGAAAGCAAAAATAGACTGTATGAAAATGTCAAGGGTGACAAAATCACCACCTCCAAAATGTATCCCCCCCTCTGCAGTGGAACTTGGCAGTCATATAGCACCTGGGAACCATACAAACTCTAGGTACTTCATTACCCGTAGAGTACAGAGGGTAATCTCCTCACATTCATCTCATCATACTGTTTATAAGCTGTGCTATGTGGAAGAATCAAATCATCTATTGATGAAGCCATTTGATGACATGTATCATCTAAGGTTTCAGGCCTTCTCGTGGGAAAACCAACCACGGGGGGATAAAAAGGGAGGAAATGATTCCAATACATCCTGACTTAAGCTCACTTTTATTCTTCCACTGGCAGGCAGGAGGGGATACTAGCAGGTGTGTCCCCAGCCTTCATCATATAAACAGATGAGTCTGTGGCTTCTACACAGAACACAAGGTCTTTTCATACAGAGCTACTGACTCTCTGCATCAGTTGTTGGGACCAGTCAGAGCCCCATTCCGGTCCCTGTCAGCGTGGTTCCATTACAGCCATACAACCAGGGCTTCCTTCAGGCTGCAGTTGCCTCAGACATGCCCCTTAAGTGTCATTTCAGTGCAGCTGACATGGCGAGAGGCACCCACCAGACCTGTACTAGCACTGCCCCACCCCAATGCACGTCTGCTCACTCCAGGCTCTGCACATGGATCATAACTGTATGGAGAACACCCCAAGAGGGAACTGTGTGCAAAAGCATCTGACTCCACAGCACCTCATCTCACCCGACACACACTTCCATGTGGCACAAGTAAGAGTCATAAGCAGGGGGCTCTATCCCTGCATGGATCCTCTGCAGCAGGCTCTGAGGCCCTTGTAACCAACTTTTCTCAAATAATAGACTAGTTGTTTGCCTACTTCCTGAAGGGGAGATGGAAGTTGGGGTGTCGAGCAGCTTCAAGTAATATTAGCAAGTGAATGCATGGTCTCCATTATATACAGGGGTTATGGTGCTGTTCAATGGCTTTTAGCAGCCACACAATAACAATTATTCCGGTGCCCCTACATTGCTGTTACCATACAGATTTACTGAAAAAGATTATTTCTCCCATCCCCCCGTTACCCTGTGATTACTTTGTTACTCTATACTCTCCTAGTATTCACATGACTTATTTCCTTCTCGCCTCAACATCTTCCTGTGGACTTCACCCTGGTGTGGAACACATATCCCCAACACCCACGGAAAGTCATGGGAGAATGGGGAGTGTAGCCCATGGCAATCTGGGGGCTCTGGTAAGTCTGCTTTCCCTGCTTTACAGAAACTTTTATGTAGCTGATACAAACATCTGAAATTTCTTATAAAAGTGCAGGAGACTTGGGAGACTAACCAAATTAATATGCACAAAAATCTTTTCATGGTTTATTCATGTGATTCTTCCTTTCTAATTTCAGTGAAAAGAGTTTTCTTTCTGGATGAAAACACACTTTCCTGACATGATGGAAAAATCCAGTAAAACAGTCTTTGCTAAGGGAAGAGTACCAGAAAATGAAATGTGACCACAGGAAACAAAGAGGCTTAAACAAAGCAGAAGAGTTTCCCTGCCCATGCCAAGGGGAAAGCAAAAGTCAAAAAAGAAGGAACCAGCAAAAATAGTGAACATTGATTGTGATTTTTAAAAAATTCTTTAATTAGTACAAACCAGGGACATGCCTGTTAAAAATACCCAGCATGACTTCTCTTCGTAACCTCCTTCTGGCCACACTGTAAATCACAGTCATCCATGTGGGTACCTCTCTAGTATGTGTAACTAATTGCTCATCCTGTTTTATGAATTACCTCCATTTTTCACCACCGTCAGCTACTCAGAGTGACCAATAGGAAATAAGGTTCACACTGTCTAACTGCATCTATTCCTCAGCTACAGTATATATATATATATATAGATATAGATATATTCAGATCTGGAAGTAAACAAAATATGAAAAAATCTTCCATTCTCACAGAGCACACTCTCCGTCTCCTTTGTTTTCCTAGAAGGAAGATACCGATATTTTCTGGTGTCTCCATACTAAGTGTGCTTTCCAAGTTCCATGGTTGAAGTTGAAATTTACCAATATTTTTGGGCGGCCTAACATAGGTGCTGCCACATCCCCTGGCTTGAAGTAGTTTCCTAGAGATTCAGGGTTTACAGTTTGGTTCAATGGCTCTCAACAGCCCCACTATACAAATTGTTCCAGCTCCCCGAGGCCTAACCCTTTCCTCCTATTTCCTCTCTATACCTCAAAACTTTAAATAGACCTCAACTATTTTTTCCATCAAATGAAAGAGGTTATGAATGGGAAGTGTGGGGTTTGATGAATTGGGGGTCTTCTCTCTACCCCTTCTGAAGTGTGGATGATCTTATTAAATTACATCTTTAAGTTAATGTATCATGAATAGCCTGTATGCGTGTGGATCCACCATGAGCTAAAGGGGTTGTATATGGTCATTTGTGGTCACTTTCACTAAAATACAAAAAGGAGGAAGCGTGGTAAAAGAACTAGAAAGCAGTGAATTAAACAGAAAGAAAATGACTGAAGCCCCCAGGAGGAAAAAACCTTAAAAACAGAAAATGATGAAACAAAAATTCTGCAGACAAATATTTAAATTCAGAGACATGAAGGAAAGACACAGCAGTCTACATAGGACCCTCAACAAACTCCAGGCTCAAGGTTCCACACAAAGAAAAGGACTGTACAGGCATCATCATGACCACCAGGTGTTTGCTGCACGTTTGCCTTATGCTGCTCTTCTCTACTGAAATCTCATCTCGGCTCTGTACCATGCTTCACTTCCAGCAGAACAAAGTGAACAAAGAAAGCTTGGAGCTTCTGCAGAAAATGAGCGGAAATTTCCCCTCACAATGCATAAAGGAAAGGGCAGCTTTCAGACCCACCCAGGATGTTGTCCAACTTCCAGTGTCCCAGAAGGAGAATGCCAAGGTGGCAATTCAAGAGATCCTCCAAGAGATCTTCAACATCTTTAGCAAAAACCTCACCCAGAGTGCCTGGGATGGGATTTCTATAGTCAGGTTCCAAAATGGACTTTATCTACAAATTCAGCGGCTGGAGGCATGTTTGAGAGCACATATGGAGAAGGGCTTTACCAACCCAGAAAGTGAGGACCTCCAGCTCACCAGTCGGAGAGTGAAACAATACTTTCAGGGGATAGATGTTTTCCTGAAAGAAAACCAATACAGCCTGTGTGCCTGGGAGATCATTCGCACGGAAATACCCAGATGTTTTGTACTAGTTGACAAACTCACTAGAAGGCTTAATAACTAAGGTACAGTCAAAACTTTTCCCTAGAGTAAATGAATTAACATTAGTGTAATTTATACAGCTGAACAGAGATAGCGGATATTTATCTTTTGCTTATATAGGCCTGATCATTCTTCTACAGCAGGGGTTGGCAACCTTTCTGAAGTGCTTGTGCCAAGTCTTCATTTATTCACTCTAATTTAAGGTTCACATGCCAGTAATACATTTCAACATTTTTAGAAGGTCTCTTTCTATAAGTCTATAATATATCACTAAACTATTGTTGTATGTAAAGTAAATAAGGTTTTTAAAAAATTTAAGAAGCTTCATTTAAAATTAAATTAAAATGCAGAGCCCTCCAGACCAGTGGCTAGGACCCGGGCAGTGTGAGTGCTATTGAAAATCAGCTCGCGTGCCGCATTCGGCACGCATGCCATAGGTTGCCTACCCCTGTTCTACAGGATAAATGGCCAAATACCAACTGATTTCCATGGCAGAAGTTTGAGGCTCTTCCCGTCCTGTGCTGGAAATGGATTTGCAATTACACGGATTTATTTTTCTGCATTTCTACTATTATTTATTTTTGCACATCTTCATAATCTCTCACATATCAGTACTGTTGTGCAGTAGGTAATTGGCAGACCTTGCAACAAAGTATATATATGTGGAATCCTTAGGTACCTCACCAGCACTTTTCGGCGTGGGAGGGAGGGAAGTATCATTATCTGATGACCAAAGTATTTTGACTTCGACAGATATAGTGTGTTTCTGCGATTATCATCATTGCTATTAATTAAGCTGTCCTCATGAGAACTATTTCTAGTATTCCAAGGTTTGAGAAGCTTCCTAGAGACTTTAAAAAATATGAACATACTAAAAGACCTGCAAGCTTACATGTGGAAAGATATTTTCATTTAATTAATTGAGATCAATTCTATGAAAATTATATTTTGTCCCTTTGTGTTTCAACTATTTCCAATTTCATTTCAGCTCTGGATCCTGCAAGTACTGAGGTTAAACCAGAAGGATGCAGTGCAATCCCTCCTCTCTGCTGATTCTTCCCACAGTGACTTCTAACACTCCATAACGCTTGATGTATTATGCAATACATTCACTCTATTATGAAATTCCAGCTGCACAAACTACATTTTATGTGATAATTTTCTGTTCATTTACTGTGTTTAAAATGCTTAGAATTAAGGATACTGATGCAAAAAAGCTTCAAGACAATTAAGAATTTTAAAAGAAAGGGTTAGACCTTAAACATTGTTGACATTAAGTGTTTGCTATATATTTCTATGGTTCAACTCTTCTCTGATTAAATTTCACCTTTGAACTGTAACATGCAGTACAACCACAGTATAACAGCATAACTCAGAGAGTGGTGAAACACTGGAATGGGTTACCTAGGGAGGTGGTGGAATCTCCTTCCTTAGAGGTTCTTAAGGTCAGGCTTGACAAAGCCCTGGCTGGGATGATTTAGTTGGGAATTGCTCCTGCTTTGAGCAGGGGGTTGGACTAGATGACCTCCTGAGGTCCCTTCCAACTCTGATATTCTATGATTCTATGTGAACTGGAACAGCTTCCAAACAAAGAGGTGTGGATAATTTTCCTATAATGTCAGAACAAAGAGAGCGATTTTAGGTGGCAGCAAGAGGTTCTCAAGTTCTGAGAGTCCCTGTAGGAAAATGCCCAGGTGACAATCCAGGAAATCTTCCAACACATTTCCTGCTGCTTTTGCAAAATCTCTCCCAAGCCACCTCAGGCGGAAGTTCCATTCAGAGGGTCCAACATAGACTCATCAGCCAGCTGGTCATCTGGAGACATGCTTGGTTGCAATGGTGGAAAGTGGGACTCTTACCAGGAAGGAAGGAAGGACTTTCAGCTCACCAGGATGAAAGTGAAGAGATATCAATTATTTCCTCTAGCAGAGAAGCAGTTCAGCATCAGTGCCGGCAAGAGAATCCAAGTGGAATTAAACAGTTTTCAACCACAGGACAAACTCACAAAGAAATTGAGAAATTAAAATAAAATTTTTAGAAGTACTAACCAAAATCAATTAACATTTTATACACAATTTAAAATGAGATGCAATGGAATTTTAAAAGCTGTTTCTACTATTTATTCTATTTGTGTATTGTTTAAATATTTTCAGAACATTTTACGATATTTGTAACAGGATATTTATGTCAGTCTATTATTTATTGCTCTTATTTATATTTTATCATAGATAAATTGGAATAAATTATTATTTTATACAAAATGGCAACATATAGTGGTAGTGATTTATATCAAATACCCATTTTAAAAAAATCCAACAAAACTCTCTATTCTTGTTCAGCCTTAAAACCCCAGGTCCAGAAAGCACTTATGCACACGACTTATGGTATATGACCTATCCCACTGATGTTCGTACTTCAAGTTGGAACTATAATTAGATACACTGCTGAATCAGTGTGCAAGTTCACTGTACTTCTATATTTTAAAAAGTAGCAATGGAGTGAAAATTAGTCTTTCCACTGGAACAAACCATGCACCAGACCTGACCTCTGCCTCTTTTTCCTCTGCTACTTTTTCCTTGGTTATTTTCCCCTACCAAATAATTTCTTGTTGTGGATGTTTGGTTTAGTAGATGTGTTGGAAGAGGCTAAACTACTGTGTCGGGGGAGAGAGGGCACCAACCACAAACAGTATGCACCCTCAAAAACACACCAGTTAAGTTAGCATTTAATTAGCTTGTTCATAACTCCATCAATCGGGTTTGTGTGCATTCACATACCACCTCCACATAATACATTTACAAGCACCGCCCCTGCCCATTAAGTATGAGCCTCCATGAATGCTTCTCATTTGTGTATCCTCCACACACATTTGGTTCCTTTATTTTTGAGTGAGCACAGCACAGACTAAATTCATTCTTGAGTGCACACCACAAACAAAATTACATGTGAGTAATGAGAGAAGGAATAGGATATTTGAATGAGGATCATCATAGTTTCTCTGTCACCTCTAAAATGCAGCCCCCAGTTTCGGGGAATGCGTCAGTCAGTTACTAACCAGGAACAATACTGAATTCTTCTGAAAAACCCTAACTACCCCAAATCTATTCTGTGCTAGAGAGGAACTATTCTTATTCATGCCATTGGACCTTTAATAAAAAAAAGGGCCATACTGAGTGGAGAATTCAGATGAGCTCTTTGACAATATCACCCGTATCATAAGGAGCAGCAAATACCTATGGGGAATCCCAGCTCGCATTTCTTAAAAGAGAGGGAAACTCTGTAAATATCCCCCACGGAGGTTCTCCCACATCCTTCCAATGGTGGGCAGGAATGAGGAGGAACAGGTTGGACCCCAGCCTTCCTCACGGAAATGGCTGTAGTTCCATCTCCAGACTAAGCAGATTCTATGATTTCTGCACAGATGACAAAGGTCTCACCATTTTGCATTACCACCCATTACACTCTCTGCCCCCATCTTTTCAGTGTCAAGGAGTATTTTCCAGGGCTATGGAAAATAATCCATGGGGTGGCAGGAAAGAAGGAATGATGAGTCAAGGCAGCAAACCCAACTCCACCTCAGCCCACATCACACATGCTTCCACATGAAGCAGCTGAGATGCTCACACAGAGAACTCTGTCGCTGCATGAAGCCTCTGGGGCAGGTTCTGTGGGCTTTGTAACTAACTTTCCTCAAACTATACACTACTTCTGTGCCTATGCGCTGTTGATATACAGATTTATTGAAACAGATTCTGTTCTTTCATTACCCTGTATTTACTTTGATGCCTTGGTCTTTTCTGTTAGTATTAATAGTATTCTTAAGGGCGGTTTAGGTTGGACATTAGGAAAAACTTCCAAACTGTCCAAGTGGTTAAGCATTGGAATAAATTGCCTAGGGAGGTGGTGGAATCTCCGTCATTGGAGATTTGAAAGAATAGAGTAGACAAACACCTGTCAGGGATGGTTTAGGTCAGGGGTGGACAAACTATGGACCATGGGGCAATCTGGCCCAGGAGCCATTTTAAGCCAGTCTGTGAGTGGCACCAGCAGCTCAGCCCCGCTCCAGCACTCTGGCTGGGGCATTGGCCCAAGGTCAGACCACATGGCTCAGCCTTGCTCCAGCGGGGACACTGGGTCAGGCCCGCATCATGCAGTTCTGTCCCACTCTGGCCGAAGCACTGGGTCGGTTGATGCACCACATGGCTCTCAGAAGCCGGTATGGCCCCACTGCGGCTCCTACGTGCTCCAATGGGAGTACAGTGATAGTGCCTGCAGAGGGGCAGAATGCAGAGCTGCCTGGATGCGCCTCTGCATAGGAGCCAAAGTAGCGACATGCCACTGCTTCCAGGAGCCGCGTGAGGTAAGCGCTGCTCGGAGCCTGCACCCCCTGAGCCTCTCGTCATGCCCCGATCCCGTGCCCCAGCACTGATCCCCCTCCCACCCTCTGAACCCCTTGATCCTAGCCCAGAGCACCCTCCTACACCCCAAACCTCTCATCCCCACTCCACTCCAGAGCCTGTACTCCCAGCCAGAACCTGCACCCCTTCCTGCACCCCTGTCCCAGCCCTGATCACCCTCCCAGCCTCCAAAACCCTTGCTCCCAGCCCAGAACACCCTCCTACACCACAAACTCCTCATCCCCAGCCCCATCCCAGTGCCCACACCCCAACACCAATTTTCTGAGCATTCGTGGCCCATCATACAATTTCTGTTCCCTGATGTGGCCCTTCCTAGTCTAGGTATACTTCATCCTGTCAATGCAGGAAGCTGGACTCAATGACCTCTTGAGGTCCCTTGTTGCCCTATATTTCTATGATTCTTTAAAGACTCTCTATCAAATAATTGAAGTAAAAATGTTGAATTTCTTACCAGAAAGTGCATTAGGAGCCTGGGGCTCTACCCAAATTAATATGAACAGAAAAGTTTTCAGATTTTCTGTAAGGGGATCTTCTTCTCCAATTTCAGTGAAAATAGTTTTCTTTTTGAATTAAAAACGCACTTCCCTGCCATGATGGAAACTCCAACACAACATCTGTGCTAGGGCATGTGAAAAGTGAAGTGTGACCACAGGAAGGTAAGGGGAATTAAACAAACCAGACGAATTTTCCAGTTCAAGCCAAGAGAAACACAAACATTAAAAGACAAGAGACCAGCAGTAATAGTGAACACTGAATTCGATTTAAAAAAAACTTTGAATTATTACATCCCAGTGACACACATGTTAAGAACACATGATATGACTTCTCTTCATAAGCGCTTTTTAACCACACTGTAAACCACATCCATCCATGTGGGTACCTCTGCCGAATATGGATTACTAACTGCATTGTATTTTCAGATTTGTTGACAAGCAAGCAAAGGTTGCTTTTTTCCAGTGTCCAAGACACCAGTTTCCCTGGCATCAACATTTTAAGTGTTCTTTTAAACTACATGAAATCTGAAAAGTGCAGATGACCCAATATTTTTTGAGGGCCATAGCTACTTCTGCATTAAATAACTTTAAATATACCTACGCTATTTCCCTCTCTGAAGTGAAGCAGGGTACGAAGGAAAATTATAGGTTTACAGGAGGTTTTTATGTTTTGCAGTGACCATCCAGAAAATGAACAGTTTCCTCCTGCTTGGTAAGGGGATGAAATGTGGATTTACAAATAAAAGTATAGTTTAAAATGAGGCTGTACTTTTAAAAGAAGATTGCAAAAAAAAAAATCATACTGTGGAAGCACCATATTTAGTGTTTCTAATTGCTTTCTGATGACATTGGCTCAGTTTTTTAGGTAAAAAGCCTTGTTTCTAACTGTCAGTTCAGCCTGACCAATCTAAGAAAAGGTAAAGGGACAGGACTATTGAAACTGATAAACTGAGGCAAACGGGAAAACATCGTTTTGCAACTGAACAAAAATAATCCTGAATAAATTAAAACATACCATGTTGGGGAATCAAGCCCTGATGGAGAAGAAACGCTGGGAGAGAGAAAAACAACAACTAAGAGAGAAGATATCATGATCTCAGAGCCCAGACAAGGGAACTATTCTGATTATATGTATGTCTCAGACCATTTCATGACTTGCATCTAGATCAGTGATACTCAGACTTCAGTTCGTGAGCCGCAAGTGGCTCTTTAATGTGTCTCCTGTCGCTCTTTGCAGCACATGATGTAAAAACACTGGGTGATTTAATTCTTAACCAGTCTAAGTTATTAACCAATCAAGATGCTCTTACTATTTTATTAACCAATTAATTTATCAGCTTGCACTAAATTGTTAACTTATTTGCTCTGAAAATAATATATATTATATAAAAAAACTAACTATTTCCCTGTCATACTGTTTAAATACAAATAGTACTATAGTATACTAAATGATCAATGAATTCACACAACTGTGGCTCTTTTGGGTATATTAACTGCTAATTTGGCTCCTGAACTACCGAGGTCTGACTATCACTGATCTAGATATAGAAGTTCTGCAACATGCAAACTGTATTCCCTTAACTGGAGAGAGAGTCTTTGCTGTGGTAACTGACAGGTTAACATGCACTACAGTGACAGGTTGCAGGTAGAAGGGCTAGCGCAAGCTGACTATTACCTTATTATTGGTATTACAGTTCCTCGGGGCCCTATCAGTGCCCAGCACATTATTATGGGTGCTATACAAGCATTCAGTAAAAGTGCCAATTTTGGGTACATAGATAGTATTTTGAAGAACTATTGGTCAGTCATAGCACTTGCCTATGACAAATTTCACCCTAAATCTGGAGATTTCGTATTAAAAAGTTATTGAGAGAAATCAAACAAACACGACATTAAATGTTCAAAGAGCATAAAAACAAACTGTGTATACATTTTCACACTGATTGACAATCTCCATTTAGGGAAAAAACAGCAATGTAAGCCCATTAGAAATCCATTTTATCACCTCATTTGGAGCTGCTAATAGGAGTCTCTGTTCATTCCTCACAGTCAACAGCTGGCACCACTGCAGAAGCCTTTGCTTTTCTTTATCTCCAGGTTTCTCAAAGAGTTCATCATGTGGTCCTAATCTTAGAAATATTGTTCTATGGACTATTTACCCTGCTATTCAAGATCAGGTAATACCTTCGTGGCAGGAACACCAAATGCGTACAGAGAAAAGGAGCAGTAGGAACACATTTATAAAATTTGAGCTGTCTTTAAAAGAATGTGGGAACTATCAGTTCTCTGAGGATCACCATCAAGTACGCTATAGCCATCACCTATTCATGAAGCTCAGTCTGGGACCTGCTGGCTTAGAGGCATATACAGGGAGGGAACCCTTAATACAAATGCCTATCCTTACTTATGGTGCAGGCTTTTTCAGTAGTGGTGCCTATCAGCGGTAGAAGATCTTTCCTACCCAAGTCCTTCTTCCTTCCTTCATTCTTGGGTGTAGTTAACGCCTACAAATTGTACTGACAAAGCACAATTACAGGGAAATAATGCGAGCAAAAATAGACTGTATGAACAAGTCAAAGATTATAAACAGATTCATTCCCAACCTCCAAAAAGTACCCACCTCTCTCGTGGAACACGGCGGTCATATTGCACCTGGGAGCCATACAAACACTTCTTCAAAGTCTAACTTTTCCATTTCCTCTGTAGTTGGAGGAGAACCTCCTGACAATCATTCCATCACATTGTTTTTAAGCTGTGCTACGTGAAAGAATCTTTTAATCTACTTAAAACCCATTTGATGTCATCCATCATCTATGACTTTAGGTCTTCCTGTGGGAAAGCCAACCACAAGCAGGGGCAGCTCCAGGCCCCAGCACACCAAGCATGTGCTTGGGGTGGCAAGCCGCGGTGGACACTCTGCCAGCGCCGTGAGGGCAGCAGGCAGGCTGCCTTCGGTGGCTTGCCTGCGGAGGGTCTGCTGGTCCTGTGGCTTCAGCAGACCTCCTGCAGGCAGCCTGCCTGCCGTGCTTGGGGTGGCAAAATGCCTAGAGCCGCCCCTGACCACAGGTATATAAAAAGGGAGGAAAACACCACTAATACATCCTCACTTAAGCTCTCCCTTATCATCTCACTAGCAGGAAGGAGGAAATAGTTGCCCCAGCTTTCATCATAGAAGTAGATGACTCGATGGCTTCTGCACAGAACACAGTCTTTTCACACAGAGCACCTGACTATCTTCATCACTTCTAGAGCTTTGTCAGACCTCCATACTGGTCCCTATCAGCGTAGTTCCATTACAGCCACCCTGCCAGGGCTGCCCCAGGCTGGAACAATGGCTACTAGGGGCGTGAAGCTTCAAGTAATAAAAGCAACAAAACCATGGTCTCATTCATATAGTGATCTGAGGGCTCTGGTAAGTCCGCTTTCTCTGCTTTGCAGAGGGTCTTTCAAATTTGAGCTAAAATCTCAAATTTCTTATAGAAATGCAGGAAAACTTGGCAGACTCTAACCAATTTAATATGCACAAAAATGTTTTCATCGTTTCTTCATGTGATTGTCTTTTTTAATTTCAATGAAAATAGTTTTCTTGTTGAATTAACACACATTTCCCTGCCATGATGGAAATTCCAGCACAACAGTCTGGGCTCGGGCTTGAGATCCAGAAAAAGTAACGTGACCACAGAAAGTGAAGGGAATAAAACAAACTAGAAGAATTTCCCTGCCCAAGCTGAGGGGAAGGGGAAAGAGAAAGAACCAGCAAAATGATGAATACTGAATTTCATTTTTAAAAAATTATTTGAATTCTTTCATCCCAGGGACCACACTTGGTAAAATATACATAATGTCACTTCTCTGCATAACCTCCCTCTGACCACATTGTAAATCACAGTCATCCATGTGGGTACCTCTCTAGCATGTGTTACGATACTAATTGCTCATCCTGTTTTATGAATTATTCTCAATTTTTCACTATTGTCCGCTACTTGGAGTGATCAACACCACATGATAGTCACACCTTTCCACTGGATCTATTATTCAGCTCCAGTATGTATATTAAGACCTGAAATAACAATGAGTTAAGGTTCGATTTCCTCAGAGCATTCTATCTCCTGTGGTTTCACAGAAGGAAGATACCGATGATTTGTGCTGTCTAGATTTTAAATGTGCCTTCTAAATAGGAGGAAATGGTTAAAGTTGGGAAATTTGCCAATATTTTTGGGAGGCCTAACCCTTTCCTCCCACATATACTTCTTCCATGCCTAGAAAAATTATGAGGTTATGAATGGGAAGTGCACTGGCTGATGAACTGGAGTCTTTTCCGTACCACTTTCGAATTATAGAAATTAATCTATGATAAAAAGCCTGTATGTATGTGGATCCAACATGAGTTAACAGGGTTGTGTATTGTCATGGGTGGTCACTTTCACACAAAAAAATAAGGAGGAAACATGGTAAAAGAACAAGAAAATAGCAAGAAAAACGGAAAGAAAAACTCCAAAACCTTCAAGAAGGAAAATCTTGTAAATAGAAAATGATCAAAGAGACATGCTCCAACCAAATACTTAAATTCAGAGACATACAGGAAAGACACAGCAGTCTACGTAGGACCCTCAACAAACTCCAGACTCAAGGTTCCACACAAAGAAAAGGATTGTATAGACATCATCATGACCTCCAGGTGTTTGCTGCATGTTTGCCTTATACTGCTCTTCTCTACTGAAATCTCATCTCGGCTCTGTACCATGCTTCACTTCCAGCAGAACAAAATGAACAAAGAGAGCTTGGAGCTTCTGCAGAAAATGAGCGGAAATTTCCCCTCACAATGCATAAATGAAAGGGCAGCTTTCAAACCCACCCAGGATGTTGTCCAACTTCAGTGTCCCAGAAGGAGAATGCCAGATGGCAATTCAAGAGATCCTCCAAGAGATCTTCAACATCTTTAGCAAAAACCTCACCCCAAGTGCCTGGGATGGGACATCTATAGTCAGGTTCCAAAGCAGACTTCACCAGCAAATTCAGCAGCTGGAGGCATGTTTGAGAACACAGATGGAGAAGGAATTAACCAACCCAGAAAGTGAGGACCTCCAGCACACCACTTGGAGAGTGAAAAATTACTTTCAGGGGATAGATGCTTTCCTGAAAGAAAACCAATACAGCCTGTGTGGCTGGGAGATTGTTCGTGTGGAAATACACAGATGTTTTGTACTTATTGACAAACTCACTAGAAGGCTTAGTAACTAAGGTACAGTACAGATCTTTTCCTTGGAGTAAATGAATTAAGATTAGTGTCAATTATACAGCTGAACAGAGACAGCAGATATTTTATAACTCTGCTTATACAGGACCTGATCCTCTTCCACACGATCAGTGGCCAAATAGCAACTGATTTCCATGGCAGTAGCTTCAGGCTCTTCCCATCCTCTCCTGGAAATGGATTTGCAATTACATGGATTTTTTTTCTGCGTTTCTCCTTTTATTTAGGTTTGTGATTCTTCATAATCTCCCATAGATCAGGTGCTGTTATGCACTACATAACTGGCTCCATGCAACAAAGTACATATATTTCGAATCCTTAGCCACCTCACCAATGGTCATGAAATAATGAAACTTCCCCTCCACCCCAAGGTACTTGACTTCTACATATGTAGTGTGTTTCTATTATGGTCATGGTTGCTATTTATAATCTGTCCTTAACAACCCAGCTTGAGAAGTTTCCTAGAGACATGTATAAAATATATGAACTGAGCATAAGACTTGTGAGATTATGAGGCTGGAAAGATATTTTCATTTAAGTACTGACATTAATGCAATGGAAAATTTTTCTCAGCTCTGTCAACCAAATTTCATTTCATTCCAGCTAAAGATGCAGCAACTAGAGGTTAAAACAGTTGGATGAAATTGTACCGTGCAGTGGATTCCCTCCTCTCTATTGATTCTTCCCAAGGTGACTTCTAAGACTCCATGATACATGAAAGTTGTATGAACTTTCACTGCCCATGAAATTCCAACTGCCCATATTACAATTTACATGATAATACTCTGTTCATTACTCAAAGTTTAAATTTCAACATCTTGATGCAAAAAAGTTAAAAGAAAATTAAGACAGGGTCAGACCTTAAACAGTTTCCAAAGCGGACTTCACCAGCAAATTCAGCGGCTGGAGGCATGTTTGAGAACACAGATGGAGAAGGAATTAACCAACCCAGAAAGTGAGGACCTCCAGCACACCACTTGGAGAGTGAAAAAATACTTCCAGGGGATAGATGCTTTCCTGAAAGAAAACCAATACAGCCTGTGTGCCTGGGAGATCGTTCGTGTGGAAATACAAAGATGTTTTGTACTTATTGACAAACTCACTAGATGGTTTAGTAAGTAAGGTACAGTACAGATCTTTTCCTTGGAGTAAAATGATTTAGATTAGTGTCATTATACAGCTGAACAGAGATAGCAGATATTTTATAACTCTGCTTATACAGGACCTGATCCTCTTCCACATGATCAGTGGCCAAATAGCAACTGATTTCCATGGCAGTAGCTTCAGCCTCTTCCCATCCTCTCCTGGAAATGGATTTGCAATTACATGGATTTTTTTTCTGCGTTTCTCTTTTATTTAGGTTTGTGATTCTTCATAATCTCCCATAGATCAGGTGCTGTTATGCACTACATAATTGGCAGTCCATGCAACAAGTACTTTATATTTCGAATCCTTAGCCACTTCACCAGTACTTTGGTCATGAAATAATGAAACTTCCCTCCACCCGCAAGGTACTCTGACTTCTACATATGTAGTGTGTTTCTATTATGGTCATGGTTGCTATTTAAATCTGTCCTTACACATACCACAGCTTGAGAAGTTTCCTAGAGACATGTATAAAAATATGAACTGAGCATAAGACTTTGTGAGATTATGAGGCATGGAAAGATATTTTCATTTAATGTACTGACATTAATGTAATGAAAATTTAGCTTTCCCTTTGTGTTTCAACCAAATTCATTTCATTCCAGCTAAGGATGCAGCGACTACGGAGGTTAAAACAGTTGGATGAAATTGTACCATGCAGTGGATTCCCTCCTCTCTACTGATTCTTCCCATAGTGACTTCTAAGACTCCATGATACATGACCTTGTAATTATGGAAGACACTCACTCCAAAAACTAAATGAATTCCAACTGCCCATATTACAATTTACATGATAATACTCTGTTCATTTACTCAAAGTTTAAATTGCAAAATGAAGGCTATCGATGCAAAAAAAAGTTAAAAGAAATTAAGACAGGGTCAGACCTTAAACATTGTTGACATATAGGTTTGCTATATATTTCTGTGGTTCAACTCTTCTCTGAGCAGATCTCATTTCTGAACTGTAACATGCAATTTAACCACAGTATAACAGCATAAATGTGTGAACTGGAAAACCTTTCAAACAAAAAAGATGTGCATAGTTTTCTTCTAATGTCAAGCCTCAAGTGTCCCTGAAGGGGAATGGCAAGGTGGCAATCCAGGAAATCTTCCAACATATTTCCTGCTGCTTTTCCAAAATCTCTCAAACTACTTGAGGTGAAGGTTCCATTCATCTATTCCAAACATACACTCATCAGCACGTTGGCATCTGGAGACATGTTTGGGTTGCAGTGATGGAAAATGGGACTCTCTGACCAGAGGTATGGACCTACAGTTTCCAGGATGAAAGTGAAGAGATACCAATTATTTCATAAAAGACAAGCAGTTCAGCCTCAGTGCTAGCGGAAATCCATGTGGAATTATGGAGTTTTCAAATATACGACTAACTCACAAAGAGTTTAGAAATTTAAATACCAACATTTTTAGAAGTACTAACCGAAATCAAGTAATATACTATACATGATTTAAAATGAGATGCAGTGGAATTTTGAAAGCTTGTTGTTACTATTTTATTCTACCTGTGCGCTGTGAAAATATTTTCAGATCATTTTACAATTTTGTAACAGGATATTTATGTCAGTCTGTTATTTATTTGTTGTTCCTATTTATGTATTTATCGTAGATATTTGTTACTTATAAATAAATATTATTTATATAAAATGGTAACCTATAGTAGTACTGATTTGAATTAAATACCTATTGAACCAAAAAGGAGAATAAAAAAGAAAACTCTGTAATTGTTCAGCCTTAAAACCAATTCCAGAGAATACTTATACACATGACTAACTCAAAGTATGTGATATCCCATTGATGTTAGTGCTTCCTTAGGAATATGCTTAAATACACTGATAAATCAGTGTCCCAGTTTGCAGTAATTCCATATTAAAAATAATCATTACAGAATGGTAATTAGCTTTTCCCATTCAAACAGACCACACCTGATTACCTGAATTCTGCCTCCTTTACTATTTACTTTTACCAGGTTATTTTCCCCCCAAAAACTTGTCAATTTGGATGTTTTGGTGTAGTAGACGATTGTGTTGGAAGAGGCTAGATAGGTGCCCTTTCCCCTATAAGCAAGATTGCATGAACACACACCAACTGTTAGTTTGTAATTAGCCTGCCCATACCCCATCATGCAGGTTAATGTGCATTCACATACCCTCTCGCCCCACCAAAATCAAGTCAGGTTTGTATGTATCCAGCACCTACCCACAATACTTTACTAGCACTGCCCTCAATATTAAAGTCTGTGCTCACATGCACTCTTATCACGTTTTGTGGCCCACTGCCTGATCCCATTACCTCTGCCTGATCCCATTAGCACAGGCTAAATTCATTCTTGGGCGTACATCACAAACAAAATTCCATGTGAATAATAAGAGCAGGAATAGGCCATTTTGTATTAGGATTATCAAAGTTTCTCATTGTCACCTCTAAAACACAGCTTCCCATTTGGTGGAATATGTCAATCAGAAAACTACCTAGGAAGAATATGGAATTTCTTCTGAAAAAGTCTAACAACCCCAAGTATTCAGTGCTGTGGAAAACTATTCCCCTCAATTCCATAGACCTCTAATAAAAAATGGGGAATGCTGAACGCAGTATTCAGCTGAGCTCTTTGACAATATCACCCATATCATAAGGAGCAGCCATGCCTGTGGGGAATCCCAGTTAACATTTCTTAAAAGTGAGAAAAGAAATTTTCATATCTCCCTCTGAGATTCCCCACAGCTCTTCCACTCAAATGGCAGGAGGAAGGAGGGGCGGGTTCGTCCATAGACTTTCTCATGAAGTGGCTGCATTCCATCTCCAGACTCAGCAGATTCTAAGGTTTCTGCCAGATCAAAAAGGTCTCTTTCAACACAAAGATCTGCAGCATCTGTCTCAGCTCTGGTCCAATTAGAGTCTCTGCCCCCAATCTTCCAAGTAGTATTTTCCGGAGCTGTTCCGAGGCTGCATGCAGTTGCCTTAGACAAACCTTTTAAGAGTTATTGTTTGGCAGCTGGAATTAG